>NW_026934103.1:0-11251 GCF_032062105.1 Saccostrea cuccullata | reverse complement strand
GATTTTGAACATGTTTGTTCAACAACTATTCAGAGATTCTTCTTTGTTTCTGAGGTACAGATGTCCCTCGATGGCTAGAACTCTGATCTCTCGAAGTTCTCGATATCTGAAAGTGAACCTCCGGCCCCCCTTTTTTTCTATATAACTAAGCAAATTCACTCCTGATCTCTCGAACTTCTTTCTTTCGAAGTTTTCTATCTCTCGAACCGAAACCTGGGTCCCGTTACACATATTTCATTGAATTTTACTATCTATCTCTCGAAGTTTAGATTGTGCATGTACACACACGCCAATCAAGCGTGAAATTGATGCAGCGTGGACTTAACTGAAAACAGTGAAGGCCTTGGGCTGGCATGGAGGTGTTAATTGGGTGTTTACATAGATGATACTACACCCGCTTATTTGTTATAATTGACAAATTATTTATTTATCGAATTCTCAACTTATTTTGACTTGAAACCACAACGATAATTTTTAGATAAAAAACATGTCCGTTTCAGTAAGTTCCCATAGACTTAATGTATGAAGTTTAACTAGAGTCTACATAATCCCAGTATGGCAAACACTGCACAAGAAATTCATTTCTCAATAACTGAATACCTATTGGGAAAATTCTGGTGAACATTGGTAAAGGACCCGATCAAGCCGCGGAATAGCCAATCTGACATTTGCTATTCGGGTTTCATGTTATCATGAAATAATAACAAAATTAATACATATTGAATTTTTCGGAATTCGTTTTATTTATTTGAAATACATGTACGATCATTGTTGTTGATATCAAGTAAATGACCTGGAAAATACGATTGAAAACGTGCAATGACTTTATTTACACATTTTTCTGGTATCTATAATAGTAGAACATCGATGACCGAAATCAAAAATTCCGGATTTTATTTACTTTCTATCTCTCGAACCCCTCGATCTCTCGAACTTTTCTTGCGGTCCATTGACCTTCGAGAAATCGAGAAACACCTCTGTCCTGTATTTGCGAAAGAAATATTTCTGGGCCAACCCTTCAAATCCTTAACTTGGACGTCTAGCGAAAAATGAAAGATAGCATATTGTTCAGAACATTATTTTGATCATCTTTTGATCAATATTACTTTTCAATTTATTTCCCAAACTTCGAGATATAAATCGTAAAATATTGAGCATTCTGGTCCCTTGTTGCCCCGATTTATGTAACATATGACAAAAAAGTCATAATAAATACTTCTAGATTGTTGAGATAAACATTTTTCTTCAGTATTGTATAACAAAATATTGACTTTTAAAGAGTCATCGATTTAAAACGTTTGGCCCCTCTCGGTCCCTTATGTGATGATTCAACGCTTTTTCCTCCATATAATCTTCAAGATCGTATCATTCTTCACAAGTCTTTATAATATTAAAACACTGAATATTCAGTGTGTTTTAGCATAATAATTATACTTTGAGAGATATGATGCAAAATGCCACAAAAAATCATTCATGATTCGTGTCCTAAATTTTGATCACTAGCGGGCTTCCATACTAGGCAGATTCAAAAGATTTGAAATTGTAGGTGCGCAAAACTACAACATGTCGTCTATATTTGCTGAAAAGAACAGTACTTTAGCTTTTGTCGTTTTTGAGTTTTTGTGTAGACAATATGGTCACTAAAAAGTTGATTAAAGGTCGATAACTTCCGACCTTAAGTAATTTTCAAAAAAAAGAAAAAAAAAAGAAAAAAAAATGCATCAGCTGTAAGATCATGATAGATCATCCCTAAAAATTTCAAATAAATCCGTTTATGCATCTCTAAAAATTCGTCTGCACAAAATTAGGACAGAAATAATAATAATAAAAAAAAAATAGTGAAAAAGATAAAAAAAAAAAAAGAATAGTAAAAGGGTCTTCCTTTGGAGGCGGAAAACCCTAATAGTCATTTACACTACGAGCCCCCCCCCCCAAAAAAAATGAATATTTCACATATTACTCAATCAATTCTAATATTTTTTGCATGCAATTGGAAAATGATAAACTTGTTATTTTGTTCAAAGTATAGGCCTGTGATGTTTTATGAACATATAATCAGCATTTAAAGGGTGTTAAAAATCGGTGGTTGGTATATTACATTTCAGTATAGACTGATAGTCTGAAAACAATGAAAACTTTAATGAAAATTGCCATTTGTCAAAGTCAAGAAAATATCATTATTTTCTTGACTTTGACAAATGGCAATTTTCATTAAAGTTTTCATTGTTTTCAGACTATCAGTCTATACTGAAATGTAATATCACAAGATCTACCTACACAAATACTCTATAACTTAGGCAACTCGTGTGGAAAAACTCAAGTATATGACATCATTATTGACATATATATGACGATATGTGTCAAAGCACTTTAATTTAGACATTGATTGGAATTGTGAAATCGAATATTTAAGAATTCGCCCCGCAATCTTTTGGGAATAATACTATTTGAGATGTACAGCTTTATAAAAAAAAATTAAAAGATAAATACAGTGCTGAATGTGTTTAATTTTATTAGATGCATAGTTTCCAGAACGAATTCACAAACTCTACGAGTTAAGTTTTGACGCCGTCAGTGTTGCGCCAACAGCTGATTTGTTAAATGCGTCTACGTGAGAGTAAAATGTTAGTTATAAAGATATTTAATTGAACTTCTTAGGCATTATAAAAAATGGTGATAAAGATGCAAAATTTTGATTTAAAGTCTTAGTTCAACAAAAAAATCTTGAAAATGTTCGTTTTTTTCGGAAAACCCTTGTATTATAAGGAGAAAAAAATGTTTCCAAATTAAACGTAGAAACTTACCATCTTTTCTATCAGAGAGAAAATTATACTGGATCCAATGAGTTTCCGCCGTTGTTTCAATTTCTACAAGATGGGCACCATGTTTTTTGCAAATATTCTACAATATTATTATTATAACATGTATGACATAATCAAATAAATAAAATGTTTTTAATGTGGAATTTTGAAATAACCTCCTGAATAAACTGTTATGTGTCTGTCAATTGAAGAATTGTATTATTAAGCTCTTTAATAAAGGAAAATACTTCACACGTAATTTCATACAGAAAATGTTGCATTAATCATTTTCAATTTACAAGGAAAAAAGAAAACAATTTTGATGAGAAGTGTTAAAAGAACAGAGAATGTATCTCTTTTTCAAGTAAAATATTATATAATTTGGGGTGGCATTTTAGAATAAGAAAATAGTCTTTTCTAGACTAAAATGTAATTTGGTGTTTTAAAGAGCTAATTAGAGGGAAAAAACTGAATTCCTACAAGCGAATACAGATGATTATTTGAATGATAATAATTTTTTTAAATGGATTTTGGTGAGTCAAAAAGGAGAGTTAGATATTGGAACAGAAAATAGCTAACTTACAAAAATTATGGATGCAGTATTCATTCTTTTATAGTTTGAATATACCTATACAAAAGTTATCAAGTCAGTAAAGAATTTCAATATGACAAACCTGTTCTTTGGAAAAAATTATTAAACTTTTTTTGTTTAATCTTATGAGTTTTGCATGAAGCAAACTAAACTGAGAAGAAACAGAAGTACGCGTAAATCATTCTATATTCACTCAAAATAAACAGTTCTGTCATATTTCATTATTGAACTAATACCCCCAACACACTCTCCTAAAAATTTTTTCATATAACATCTTTATTTATTTTGACATTATTATTATAGTATAATGACTTCCTTCTAATACGAGGGTCACACAAAAATACTTTTTGAATGACCCTCGTACAGTGTATTATTATTTTGAACAAAACAAATGATTACTCTAAAATTTGGAAGTCATGTTGCCAATAATACTTATCTATTCATGTCTATCAGGAGGGGGATTGATGGAATTGTTTAAGGAATCACTTTCTAGTTAGTAAAGGGAAACATTGGATAATTTGCATAACGGCCGAAGCCCGTTATACATAAATTATCCCATGTTTCCCAATATTGTTGATGTCCCCGGCAAACTATACTAATACGACAGTGATTCCTTATATTTCCTTTTCATTGTGATATAAACTTGTAGATTTAGACTTTAAAAATGAAGACATAAATTTAAATAACACGAGGATTCCCATCTCAATTTCAATTGTCCTTGCCCACTGACGTCAAACACAACGGCAGCCGCACGATATTTTTTATGCATATTTGTCCTCCTTAGCGTCAGACTCAGAGACAGATATATGTACGCACAAGATTTGCATGCATATTAGGCCTCCTTAGCTCCTGATCTATTAACCTGCTTAATTTACATTCCGGTAGAATTATGAAGAAATTAACTAAGCTAACTTTCAAAGAGTTTTTACAGAAAGAAAAATTAGAAATGGAAATATATACTGTTAAATATCCCTCTCCAGAATATTTCACTGATATGGAGACGTCACCATTGCCGGTGAAGGGCTGCACATGTAGGCCCATGCTCGGCACTTACGGTCTTTGAGCAGGGAGGGATCTTTATCGTGCCACACCTGCTGTGACACGGAGCCTCGGTTAATACGGTCTCATTCGAAGGACCGCCCCATTTAGTCGTCTTTTACGACAAGCAAGGAGGTAATGAGGACCTATTCTAACCCAGATCCCAAAGGGGAAGGAGAGGTATTGCAATGATCCTATTTGTAAAGAAATTATAGGAAAATTTAAAAAATATAAATATATATGTTACCTTGGCATTGCTCCAAGTGTCCATAGTTTCATTCAGAAAATAACAATGGCCATCATAAGGAACCCAGTCTCTTGGACAAACTGAAAGAAGGTCGAAAACCACATTTTGTGTAATAAAGAAAACACTTCAAATAATTTAAAACAAATCTAACACTCTTTTGTAATATCTCTCAATCTAAATCACTTATCCCCTCTTTCGATATTTTTTTTCTGATAATTTAAAATAACTATGACCTACCTGCTAAAATTCAGAAAAAGTTTAAGACTTTAAATAAGACAATTTCCTTGCTTATTTAATTTTGAATGCCAGAAAAATCACGTTCTATAAGTGCAGAAATGTCCCAAAAAATTGATCTTTACCTAAAGATGCTTTTGTGACAGGTGTGATTGAAATAGGCTAAATGGTTCTTGAGGAGAAGTCGAAAAGTCGAAAAATTACATAGAATTACATGGGGGACAGACCCTAACAAAAAATACTATAGTTAACTATAGTTTACTATAGTTAACTAAAGTGATAACTTTGACACTTTGAAAACTTTGATTTACTATAGTGATAACTTTGACACTTTGTAAAACTTTTACAAAAACTTTGACATTTTGAAAAACTTTGACAAAAACTTTGACACTTTAAAAAAACTTTGGCGAAAACTTTGACACTTTGAAAAACTTTGGTGAAAACTTTGACACTTTGAAAAACTTTGGCGAAAACTTTGACACTTTGAAAACTTTGACGAAAACATTTGACACTTTGAAAAACTTTGGCGAAAACTTTGACACTTTGAAAAACTTTGATGAAATCATTAGACACTTTGAAAAACTTTGACAAAAACTTTGACACTTTGAAAAACTTTGACAAAAACTTTGACACTTTGAAAAACTTTGACAAAAACTTTGACACTTTGAAAAACTTTGACAAAAAATTGACACTTTGAAAAACTTTATCGAAAACTTTGATACTTAGAAAAAAGTTTATCGTAAACTTTGATACTTTGAAAAAGTTTATGGAAATCTTCGATACTTTAAAAAAACTTTATCAAAAACTTTGATACTTTGAAAAACTTTATCGAAAAAATTGACACTTTGAAAAACTTTATCGAAAACTTTGATACTTTGAAAAACTTTATCGAAAACATTGACACTTTGAAAAACTTTACCAAAAACTCTGATACATTGAAAAACTTTATCAAAAACTTTTACACTTCGAAAAACTTTATCGAAAACTTTGAAAAACTTTATAAAAAACTTTGATACTTTCAAAAACTTTATCGAAAACTTTGACACTTTGAAAAACTTTGCTGAAAACTTTGACACTTTAAAAAAAATTTGGCGAAAACTTTGACACTTTAAAAAAAACTGGCGAAAACTTTGACACTTTGAAAATTCTGGGGAAAACTTTGACACTTTGAAAAACTTTGATGAAAACTTTGACACTTTGAAAAACTTTGGCGAAAACTTTGACACTTTGAAAAAAACTTTGGCGAAAACTTTGACACTTTGAAAATTCTGGCGAAAACTTTGACACTTTGAAAAACTTTGACGAAAACTTTGACACTTTGAAAAACTTTGGCGAAAACTTTGACGAAAACTTTGACGAAAACTTTGACACTTTGATTTACTATAGTTAACTATAGTAAACTATAGTTAACTATAGTTAACTATAGTTTACTATAGTATTTTTTGTTAGGGGAGGGCAAAGCAGACGGGCTACAAACAAATTGTGAACAGAAAAATATCACTTGAGCTAAAGAGTACTAAAAAGAAGGGACTTAAATGATTATTCTGGACATAAAATATGAATGATTTAAATTTTATTAAAAAAATGAGTATACCTAGCAAAATCGGGTTTTAAATTGACAATAAATTGATTTTCATGTATTCTTGTGATAACTTTGTTTGGAAACGCAAGGTTCAGGAATACAAGTTTAGAATTTTTTGAAAGAATCATGAAAAATATGGTTTTAACAATCTTTCATTGAGGTACGGCAGTAATGTATAATTTAAAATCCATCAAACGAAAAAAAACTTTGCATTTCGTCAATTATTGAGCCATATGGCTTTATTTTTGAATTCTGTTAAGAAATCTTTACAGAAATCTACCCCTCCCAGAAGTTTGTCAAAAAATATCCTTAATGATATTTGCCTGAAGTTTTCTAACAGCATATATATTTTTATTTTGTTTCGCGAAACTACATAAATTATTTTGTTTTGCAATGTATGGAAAAAGGAATTAAAGACTCCAACACGAAATATAGATTAAATTACTTACGATCATTGATGGACCAGGATTCCGATCCCTCTATCCTCCGATTAATTGTCACGTTTTTATGCACATTAAACGTATGAAGATCACAACTGGAGTCTTGTCTCCAGTACACGACTCCAGCACACTTTGGCTTCCGTAAAAGACATTGCAAAGCACAATCTGATCGGCTTACGCTTTGGTAACTATTCAGAATTAATGTGCCGGCTGAACTTGGTACCATGTTGTCGTAAGAAATGTTTCTGTAAAAAGTCCCTTCCTGGTAGCAGGAATAGGTTTCTCTTATAAAGACACTTAGAAAAATATATAGTAAAACACCATATCTAAACATTCTCATTGATGAACTCTTCAACAGAATAACACAGTTCATTTGTTGTACGGCGAACTTGAAATAATAAAAAGCATCTGCACTGAAGCACTAAAGGGTATGCATCATGGTAAAAAAAAAAAACCCTCTTCATTATTAAAGGTTGGTTGAATGAAAACAAATACATACATATTCAGTAAATGATTAGGAAAAAAGTAGAAAGGCGTCATTGATTTGCAAATATTAACATTTCTAATATTTTCTCTGTAATAATTATTTGAAAGTTAGGTGTGTCCATGTCTTGTGTATTAAAATTTGATTGGTGTTTAAAAGACTCGTTGATTTTTTTTTTCAAATCATCAAATCATGATAGCTTATAAGATTTTAATAAAGTATGTACAGTTACTGGATTTCGGCTTCAACTAACTTTTTTCAGAGGCAACATCTTTTAGCAAACTACGTAGAAAAAAATTCCATACATGTTGTTTTTGTCGAAACATTTCGTACAAATATAAAAAAGAAATATTATAATTGCAAGGAAATGGAGGCAGTTTGAAGCTGCATATATTTGTGGTTTTCATAAAATTATTCTGATGTCTTTACTCCTCTTCCTTTTATTTAAACGTTTAAAAGTTTATTGTAATTAACTTCAGATTTCTTGGTAAAAAAGACACCCATATCTGATTTTTTCTTTAATAATTGAATTAATTTTCTTTTCTTCAGTTAAGTGATTTTTTAAAAGTGAACATTTTTTATATAATATATTATAGATTATGATCGCTGTGAATCTTCTATATTACAATTAAAGCTTGAATCACTTCACGTGACAAATTTACATATGTTTGGTTATTTGCCTATCTATGAGACCCTAATACAATGATAATGTGAACAAAAATGTATGGTGGCATATTTCTGCCCCTTACAAGCAAGATAAATTATGTCAACATGCAAGAAAATTATGTCTATAGATAATTATTTTGACATACAAAATTACAAATTGTTTAACAGAATCTGAAATTAAATTGGGTAAAATTCCGTACTGTCGCTCGTATCTGTAATCATAGATGCAGGATGCAACATAATAATGACAAGATGCTGGTTACTCATGATGACATGCCAGATAATTATATAAACATGCAAGATACTTATGTAGACATGCAAGATACTTATATAGACATGCAAGATATTTATTGAGACATGCAAGATAATTATATTAACATGCAATTTATTTATGTCAATATGCGACTTATTGATGTCAACATGCGATTTATGTTTTTACATAAAAGAAATTTATATCATCATGTAAGATAATAAGTTGCATATCAACATTCATGGATATGTTTCATGTCTACATAATTATGTTGCATGTCAACATAATTTATCTTGCATTTAGGGGCAGAAATATGCCACAATAAAATGGAACAATAACAAATGAAAAAAAAAATAATCTGAACAAATGTGTTTCGACTTTAGATGTCTTTATTTTAGCACTTTATAAAAGTATTATGTTTTCATTTGGTAGTATATGCCGAAACTCAAAGTTAATACAATGATCAGAGATTTTAACGATGTAAAATTATAACAAATACAATATAATTTTGATATATAAAAAATTATTGGTATATTATATTACATGAAAGTATTAAATAATGCTGAACAATACTAGCTTTTAAAATTGAAGATATGGATCTCACATTTTAAATACATTTCTATTGTTATTCATATGCACAACATCATCGTTTACATACATCAAGCCCCAACTTCTTCATCGGTGTCATTCGCAGAGAATGTGAATTTCAATAAAAGCATATTGCAATGGTATTTTCGGTGATAGTTGGTCAAATTCTAATGTGAAGGTAACACAATCCAAATACATGTAGTTGGTACAAGAAGATCCTTTAAAAACATTTATTTAAAAAATGAAATCTTCGTTTTAAGTGTTTAAATGACATTCTGGGAAAACGTCGGTCAAAGCCTTATTCTGTATATTCTAGACTAAGGAAAGATCTTGTAAAGTAAATAATAAGTACTGTGAAATCACTAATTTCCTAGAAGATTCCTAAAAGATCTAATAATCGCTGCTTTTGAAGTTTGGAGAGACCCATGCATTTATGATTTAAACGAAATATAATACTTCCGAACACTATCCAACTACGAATTAAATCCTCACAAATTATTATCCGCTGAATCCTTAAAAAGGATTAGTGCACTTAATCTATGAGAGTTGAGTCCTTGTGTTTTGTGTAAAATAAAATTTAAAAAATCATACCTTAAAACTTAAGGACATAACACCCGTGGATTCTATTTTAACCCATTTCTGAAAAAAGTACTGGAAGAAAAAAGAGTAATATTACTATACTGACAACAATGAATGATTCCTGAAAGAAAAATAATAAGTTTTGGCAAATTTGCGTTATATTTTGTGAAAAAATTAGAGAATCCTGCATATTGGTCATTTGGGAGCTTACATTTTGAATGTGTTTACGCTGTCTAAGTGCAATAAACAAGCATATAACAGTCTGTTATAAAATGCAATGCAACTTTTGTTCCATAAATAGTAGAGGGCTATTATTTGAACACATATATAAGGAGTTTCTATTCTTTATTTACTACAAAGGTCAAGGTCATATCAAGAGGTCAAAGGTCAAATATTGTGACGTCATCTACTGAATCTTTTATTTTTTTGCCATTGAACATTTTTAAAATCACCAAAATATCTGAAACCACCAGTTCAATTTTCTTTATTTTTACACATTTTATTCTAAAACCCATTTCAATCATTCTGATGATTTTTTGTAAAAATTGAATTATACATTTTCTCTTAAGAAAACTTAAACTGATTTAAAGTAACAAAAAGGTTATCTTTATTAAAAGTATTACACAAATTTGCAATAGATCAATAGAAAATTCTAAAATAAGGCTCATTCTCAAGTCGAATGTCTGATTTCACAAACTTCTTACAGGGGTCTGAAAGGCCATATTTCAGACTATGTAGGCAAAAAAATGTGGAGTTGAATTTCTTTCATATCATATATAAAGAGAGATTCTGTATCCAAGAACAAAATATCAAAGTTTCAGAAAAATTGAATTTGAGGAAAAATTTGCATCTGCATCTGCATTTGAGTCTGCATTCCAAACCTATTAATCTGTTAAAAGAGATACATATTTTAAATTAAAAAAAGGACTTATTGACGTCCAAACTCTTCTTTGATTAGATGCAGAGATTGTTCCCGTAATCTCTAAATTTAAAATATTTCTTAATGTTACTAGAATTAACATGTGCTGGAATAAAAGATCGTGTTTAATTTTGAAAATATTAATTTTGTTAAAGTTTTCAAATCTTTTAAAATCCACCAGTGATAATTACAATATAATCATTAAAAAATCAACGAAAAACAAGAAACCCTTGACTTGGAATTTAGGAGCAAATATTTTTTATAAATATGTATAATTAGTTCCCTATCGGAGATACCGCAGAGGACAATAGGTTTCCTTTGAGTCTTTCCGTTCGTCTGTTATTCCGTCTGTCTGTCAGTCTATCCCACTTGGATCCCGCACTTATTTTCTAAAACTTGCAGATATTAAGCTGGCTGTTGGTATGTGTGTGTATCCTTAACTTGTTAAAGATCAAGATTGAATTTCATTCTGCGTCATTGATTTTTGACAGAATCATGGCAGTTTGATTTTTTTATAATTAAATATACGGTCGGGTTTCTGATGCATTAAAGAATCTTTATATTCCAAACGTTTTATCCTATATAGAAGAGGGAAAACAGGTAGATAAAGGACATGTTCTTCTTATGCGATACTCCCAGAATGCTTGTTCATATGAAAAAGTAATGATACTTATACCTTATTTTATTGCTGTAACATTTTCATTTTTTTCTCTCTATGGATGTCAAACCATCTACCTGTCTCATCTGATATTTTTTGTATTCAAAGTTTTGAATAAATGTTACTTCTGGCTTGTTTAGAAGGTCAAATCAACAAATACTTTTCAAAGATGA
>NW_026934102.1:0-11286 GCF_032062105.1 Saccostrea cuccullata | reverse complement strand
GTGAAAAATGGTAAGAAAAAATAAAAATTAATAGGGAAAAAAAAACCAAAAAAATAACAAGAGGTCTTCCGTTGGAGACGGAAGACCTTAACTAGAGCCAGCTCGTTGCAAAGCAAAGAGTAGGTCTTCGTCCGTTTGACCGGAAGTAATTTTGAATTTAAAAAGAATGAGTAATGAAGTCCAAAAATGGTTTAACCCTTCAAATCTATGTTAATTATTGCAAAATTAAGCCATTTTTTGCTACTTCAGGGTTTGACCGGAAGTGAAAACGACGGACGGAAATTTCAATTTTATGCTCCCAGTGACAGATGTTACCCAAAAATTTGTTATAAAGGCAAAAATATGCATTTCTGACTACTTCGGGTTTGACCGAAAGTGACTTCGCCGGACGTATTTTGACGACGCTAATGGATTAAGCTTGACAACTTTGCTTCTGTGATGTATTACAAATTCTCAATACTTTTTGAGATATAAAGGAAAATCTTTCGGCCCCTCGAAGCCCTTAATGAGATGAGAAAAGATTTTGATTGAGATTTTCATTCTAAAATAATGATTTTCCATAATCTGTAAAAAGGCAATGAAAATTAAAGACTTAAAAATTCGAATTTTGGCCCTTCAGGGTCCCTAATATTAGGGATCAGCCCTTTTTCTTCATATCATCTTAACACTCTCAGGATTTTGATCACTTTTTGTTCAACAACTATTCAGAGATTTTTTTTTCGTTTTCGAGTTATCTGCATAAGAAATATTCAGGGGCCAGCCCTTCAACTCCTTAATAGGGACGTTAAGCGAGAAATGAAAGGTTGCATATTGTTCAGAACATGATTTTGAACATCTTTTGTTTAATATTACTTATTAAAATGTTTAACACTTTTGAGATATAAAGCGTCAAAGATTTTGCATTCTGGCCCCTTATGGCCCCTAATTACGTACGATACGACATAAAAATTATAATATATAGTTGCAGATTGTTGCGATTAACATTTTTGCTTCAGTAACTTACAACAAAATAGTGACTGATAAAGAGTTATCGATTGAAGAGTAATTGCACCTCTTGGCCCCTAATTTGAGTGCCCAGCCCCTTTTTCTGGATGTTATCTTATGGCCCTTATGATTTTGAACAATTTTTGTTTAACATCTATTCAGAGATTCTTTTTCGTTTTCGTGCTATTT
Organism: Saccostrea cuccullata; assembly: GCF_032062105.1. Taxonomy (NCBI): domain Eukaryota; kingdom Metazoa; phylum Mollusca; class Bivalvia; order Ostreida; family Ostreidae; genus Saccostrea; species Saccostrea cuccullata. The sequence continues at coordinate 10,113 of NW_026934102.1, read as the reverse complement.
GCAAAAGAAATATTTAGGGGCCAGCCCTTCAACTCCTTGATAGGGACCTTAAACAAAAAATGAAAGGTTGCATATTGTTCAGAACATGATTTTGAGCATCTTTTGTTCAATATTACTTATTAAAATATTTCCCACTTTTGAGATATAAAGCGTCAAAGATTTGGCATTCTGGCCCCTTATGGCCCCTAATTATGTACCATACGACATAAAAATTATACTATATAGTTGTAGATCGTCGAGATAAACATTTTTGCTTCAGTAATGTATTACAAAATATTAACTAATGAAGAGTTATTGATTGAAGAGTTTTGGCCCCTCTTGGACCCCTAATTTGAGTGCCCAGCCCCTTGTTCTTGGTTTCACTTTGAAGCTATTTGAATCTTGAACACTTTTTGTTCAACAACGGTTCAGAGATTCGTTTTCGTTTTAGAGCTATTTGCAAAAGAAATATTTAGGGGCCAACCCTTCAACTCCTTATTGGGGACGATTAACGAAAAATGAAAGGTTGCATATTGTTTAGAATATTATTTTGAACATCTTTTGTTCAGTATTGCTTATCAAAATATTTCCAACTTTCGAGATATAAAGCGTCAAAGATTTAGTATTCTGGCCCCTTATGGCCCCTAATTATGTACCATACGACATAAAAATCATAATATATAGTTGTAGATCGTCGAGATAAACATTTTTGCTTCAGAAATGTATAACAAAATATTTACTAATAAAGTGTTACCGATTGAAGACTTTTGGCCCCTCTTGGCCCTTAATTTGAGTGCCCAGCCCCTTTTTCTTGACTTCACTTTAAAGCTCTTAAGATTTAGAACACTTTTTGTTCAATAACTATTCAGAGATTCTTTTTCGTTTTATAATTATTTGCAAAAGAAATATTTAGGGGCCAACCATTCAACTCCTTAATGGGGACGATTAGCGAAAAATGAAAGGTTGTATATTGTTCAGAAGATTATTTTGAACATCTTTTGTTCAATATTGCTTATCAATATATTTCTCACTTTCGAGATATAAAGCGTCAAAAATTGGGCATTCTGGCCCCTTGTGGCCCCTAATTATGTACCATACGATATAAATATCATAATATGTAGTTGCAGATTGTTGAGATAAACATTTTTGCTTCGGTAATGTATAACAAAATATTGACTGTTAAAGAGTTATTGAAAAAAGACTTTTGGCCCCTTTTTGCCCCTAATGTGATGAGTCAGCACTTTTTTTGATATCATATTAAAGATCTTGTCATTCTGCACGAATATTGTTCAGTATGTTTTAACAAAATATTTATACTTTAAAAGATATGATGCAAAATGTCTCGAAACTTCTCTCATGATTCGTGTCCTAGATTTCGACCCCTACCGAGCTTCCATACTAGACACTTCCGGAAAATATCCTGACCCAGGTGTACAATGGCAACATGTCCTCTATCTTTGGTAAAAATTTCAGCGCTCTAGCTTAAACCGTTCTTGAGTTCTGCTCTAGACAAGAAAGCCCTCTAAATTTCGATTAAAGGGCGATAACTTCCGACCGGAAGTGAATTTCAAAAAATGAGAAAAACTAACCAGGTTTAGGTGAAGACACATCATTCCTGAAAATTTCAAGTTAATCGATCGAGTCATCTCCGAGAAATCTTCTGCACAAAAATTGTAAGAAAAAAAGGAAGACGATATTCTGAACATCTTTTGTTTGATAAAGCTTATGAAAATACTCCCCCTTTTCGAGATATAAAGCATAAAAATATAGCATTTTGGTCCCTTGCGACCCCTAATTACGTAACATATGATAAAAATATTATCATATATTGTTGCAAATCGTTAAGATGAATACTTTTGCCTCAGTAATGTATAACAAAATATTGATCATTAGAGAGTTATAGAAAAAAGAATATTGACCCCTCTGAGCCCCTAATTTGAGGGGTCAGCCCCTTGTTCTTGATATTAAATGAAAGGTCTTGTGATTTTGAAGATTTTTGTTCAACAACTATTCAGAGATTTTTTATCGTTTTCAAGTTATTTGCAAATTCGAAACATTTAAGGGCCAACCCCTTAAGTCCTTAATGGGGCCGTTTTACAAAAATTCAAAGTATGCATATTGTTTAGAACATTATTTGGAAAATCTTTTGTTCAATATTACTTATCAAAATGTTTCCGACTTTTGAGATATAAAGCGTCAAAGATTTTGTATTTTGGCCCCTTTTGGCCCTTAATTATGTATCATGCGACATGAAAATCATAATGTATAGTTGTAAATGTTTGAGATAAACATCTTTGCTTCAGTAATGTATTACAAAATATTAACAACTAAAGAGTTATCGATTGAAGATTTTTGGCCCTTCTTGGCCCCTAATTTGAGCGCCCAGCCCCTTTTTCATGATTTCATCTTAAAGCTTTTAGGATTTTGAACACTTTTTGTTCAACAACTATTCAAGAGATTCTTTTTTCGTTTTTGAGATATTTGCAAAAGAAACATTTAGGGGCCAACCCTTCAACTCCTTAATGGGGACGTTTAGCGAAAAATGAAAGGTTGCATATTGTTCAGAACATTATTTTGAAAATCTTTTGTTCAATATTACTTAATAAAATATTTCCCACTTTTGAGGTATAAAGCATCAAAGATTTAGCATTTTGGCCCCTAATTATGTACCATACGACATGAAAATCATAATATATAGTTGTAAATGGTTGAGATATACATTTTCGCTTCAGTAATGTATAAGAAAATATTAACAACTAAAGAGTTATCGATTAAAGACTTTTGGCCCCTTTTGGTCCCTAATTTGAGCGGTTAGCCCCTTTTCCTTGATTTCATCTTAAAGCTTCTTCGATTTTGATCACTTTTTGTTCAACAACTATTCAGAGATTCTTTTTCGTTTTCGCGTTATTTGCAAAAGAAACATTTAGGGGCCAACCCCTCAACTCCCTAATGGGGACGTTTAGCAAAAAATGAAAGGTTGCATATTGTTCAGAATATGATTTTGAACATCTTTTGTTCAATAATACTTATCAAAATATTTCTCATTTTCGAGATATAAAGCGTCAAAGATTTAGCATTTTGGCCCCTTGTGGCCCCTAAGTATGTATCATACGACATAAAAATAAAATATGTAGTTGTAGATTGTTAGGATAAACATTTTTGCTTCAGTAATGTATAACAAAATATTGATTGCTAAAGAGTTATCGATTAAAGACTTCTGGCCCCTTTTGGCCCTTAATGTGATGAGTCAGCACTTTTTTCTTATATCATATTAAAGATCGTGTTATTCTGCACAAATTATGTTCAGTATGTTTTAACAAAATAATTATACTTTTAAAGACATGATGGAAAATGTTTTAAAAAATCACTCATGTTTCGTGTCCTAAATTTTGACCCCTACCGAGCTTCCATACTAAGCACTTCCGGAAGATTTGAAAGTATAGGTGCAAAACTACAATATATTGTCTATTAGCCCTGCAAATGACAGCATTTTAACTTTTGTCGTTTTTGAGTTTTTGTGTCGACAAAATGGTCACTAAAAATTCGATTAAAGGGCGATAACTTCCGACCGGAAGTGAATTTTTAAGATTTGAACAAAAAAGGATCGTATTCAGATCAAAACACATTATCACTGAAAATCTCATTAAAATCGATCCAACCGTTTTTGAGAAATCGTCTGCACAAAAATTGTAAAGAAAAAGTGGAATAATAATAATAATAATAATAATAAAAGTGAAAAAGAAACAATACAATAATAGAAGGGTCTTCCGTTGGAGACGGAAGACCCTAATAATAGAGAAAAAGAAACCGAACGAAAACAATAAGGTCTTCCGTTGGAAACGGAAGACCTTAATAATAATAATAATAATAAACGGAAGACCTAATAATAACTAGATGAGATCTCGTTGCGAGCAACGAGTAAAGTCTTCCGTTGAATTTCTAGATAAGATGAGATGTGATTTTGACTGAGATTTTTGTTTTAAGAGAATGACATTGAGTTTTCCCTAGTTAAAGTTGAAGTTTCTCATTTTTATCACGATATTCTGAACATCTTTTGTTTGATAAAGCTTATGAAAATACTCCCCCTTTTCGAGATATAAAGCATAAAAATATAGCATTTTGGTCCCTTGCGACCCCTAATTACGTAACATATGATAAAAATATTATCATATATTGTTGCAAATCGTTAAGATGAATACTTTTGCCTCAGTAATGTATAACAAAATATTGATCATTAGAGAGTTATAGAAAAAAGAATATTGACCCCTCTGAGCCCCTAATTTGAGGGGTCAGCCCCTTTTTCTTGATATTAAATGAAAGGTCTTGTGATTTTGAAGATTTTTTGTTCAACAATTATTCAGAGATTTCTTTTTGTTGTGGAGATATGTTAAATTCGAAATATTTAGGGGCCACTCCTACAAGTCCTTAATGGGGCCGTTTTACAAAAATTCAAAGTATGCATATTGTTTAGAACATTATTCTTACCATCTTTTGTTCAATATTGCTTATCAAAATATTCCCCCTTTTTGAGATATAAAGCGTCAAAGATGTGACATTCTGGCCCCTTCTGACCCTTTATTACGTAATATATTATTAAAATACCATCATATATTGTTTTTGCTTTTAGTAATGTATAACAAAATATTGATCATTGAAGTTAAAGAAGAAAGGCTTTTGGCCCCTCTGAGCCCCAATTAGGGTCACCCCAATTTCTTGATATCAAATGAAACTTTGTGATTTTGAAGATTTTTTGTTCAACAATTATTCAGAGATTTCTATTCGTTGTGGAAATATGCGAAATGAAAGTATTTAGGGGCCATTCCCACAAGTCCTTAATGGGGCCGTTTTACAAAAATTCAAAGTATGCATATTGTTTAGAACATTATTCTGACCATCTTTTGTTCAATATTGCTTATCAAAAATTCCCCCTTTTCCAGATATAAAGCGTCAAAAATGTGACATTCTGGCACCTTGTGACCCCTAATTATGTAACATATTATCAAAATATTATCATATATTTTTGCAAATCGTTAAGTTGAATACTTTTGCTTTTAGTAATGTATAACAAAATATTGATCATTAGAAGTTAAAGAAGAAAGGTTTTTGGCCCCTCTGAGCCCCTAATTTGAGGGGTCAGTCTCTTTTTCTTGATATTAAATAAAGGACTTGTGATTTTGAAGTTTTTTTTATAACACTTATTCAGAGATTTCTATTCGTTGTTGAGATATGCTGAGTGGAAATGTTTAGGGGCCACTCCTAAAGTCCTTAATAGGGCCGTTTTACAAAAATTAAAAGTATTCATATTGTTTAGAACATTATTCTGACCATCTTTTGTTCAATATTGCTTATCAAAATATTCCCCTTTTTCGAGATATAAAGCAGTTGCAAAATCGGTTAGAAAACCAGTTATATATATTTTTAAAAAAAGATACAAACAAACTTTTGTCAAAAATTTTAAAAACAATAACCTGGGTATTTTTTAATGAATGAAATAATAAGTTTCAGCGCGTAGTTTTTATTTTTTAACTTCAAAAAATTGCTCAAAATAGAATTTGAAGTGAAAAAAATATTTGTATAGAATAATAAAGATGATTTCAGAAGGGTAGCATTTTGAATGTCGCAGAAGGTTTATATAATTTCTTTATATGTCAGATATCTATTATCGGCATCAATTTAAATGAAATTAGGTCAAAAAATATATACCAATCCAGGCATTCAGTTTCTGTTTGTATTATCTGTCCGTAAACATTTGTAATTAATAAATTTTGTTTAATTTTCTTAATTAGGTGAAAAAAGTTTCCTAAAAACAGTAACCACGCTTCCTTGTACTATGATTCTGGAAATATTGCGCAATGAAAACCCCATGCGACCCCTAACGCATGATTTTGACATCACTTGACGAAATGTTTTGACATCAATTTATATTGCTTATAATATTACGTCACAGACTTGAAATTCCTTGCTTTCTCGACAACTGAATAGTTTGATTGGTTATAATTACTACATGTAATAAATATGGATGTCAACTTGGTCAATATTTGATACTCGGTTACTCGGACGTTTTTCCGATCGAATACCTGGTTACTCGGTAAGAATATAAATGTATGTGTATTCTTGAGCCCCATTAAACCCTGCAAAACCCCTAAGCTGTTTTTGTCATGGTTATTGAGTATATAAACATTGAGTACAGCGGAAATGATTTTTGGTACTAAAATTATTTATCAAATGAACACAAAAGACACAATTAACGCAACAGAAATTCAAATTGTTTACAAATCGTGTTTATGATCTATTTTATGCTATGTTTTTAAAAATATTAATCTACGGGATACATGCTTATTTGTGTCTGAAAAAGGATAAATAAAATAACAAAGTACATATAAGTTTATAATCATTGTTGTTGTGAAACCTTCCAGATGAATTTCCCTTGGTATCAGTTGAGTGTGTCATACATATATTCAGTGCTAAGGAATTTGAAAGGTGTGATAAACATACGGCGCCCCTGGCCCACCGGCAAAGACCCAGTATACTTTTTAAATAGGTGTGAACAGGTTCTACTCGCACTTCCTGTTACAGAAAAAAATATGAATCAGCAAGAGCTGCTTTCTATGGTTTGTTACATACTTTCCTTTTTGCTGATTATGATCTAATTCCTTGAAACAATGGTAAATATGTATGCTTTGTTACATGTTTGTCATATTTTGTGTTTATAATGCACATTTTTATTGATAATTCAACTTGCAACGAAATCTTTTCATAGTAAATTCGGATTTCATTCTCATTTCAGGTTCTACGTAACGCAGCCAGGTGAATCGAATGTTTTTTTTTCTTTGCTTAGTGACATCTATTTGAAGGTTTACTAAATTTTGAGTAAGTAATTTAAATTTATTTTTATTTTAACTAACTTTGATTACAAGTCTCCACATATGTGTCAGAACAGAACACAAAGACTTTGTGTTTTGTTCTGACACATAATTATGAAGAGACTGGTAAACACAACTTTTAGAGTATCCCACAAAAAATTTAGACATAGGTCCAACAGAAGGTTCAATCTTCTAGGGTATTTATTTGAGGTCCATGCAAAAAAAATGTAACTATTGCATTTTATTTATTTACAATTGATGTATTCTAATTATTCTATGAAGATTAAAAAAAATCTTTTTCAGTATTGTACTGTTGTATGTAATTTATTAATTCATCAATGACATGTTTATTGTTAACCAGTTGGAATATCACAATTATAATGAAACATTTTATCTCATTTGGTTCAAAAGCAGCCCGATATAAACATATATACTATTATAGAGTAGGTCAATAACTCACTGTATGGCTCTGGCACATCACTATAAAATACATAATAAAATGCATATTAGAAAATGGAAGACACAATGATCCATATTCTCTTTACCCCTACAAAGATTTGACAAATGAAAAATAACGAGATGTATGAAGCAATAGTTATTAACATGTTAAATCCTAATGTTCTTGTACGGACACTGAGATTTCCCTCTACCCCTACTGCCAATGTCTTTTTCAATGACTCCATTGGCCCAGGCCGTTGAAGCTGCGCCTATGCGGAAGGAGTGTGTTTTATAAGTTTGCTTGCTGAACCCCAATTTTTTTTTAGGCCATATTGAAAACATATGATACCTGATACCTTGTCCCTGGACTACCTGAGATGTGGCAAACAAAATGCTGAATGGATGCTAGGTCTTAAGTGCATAAATAATAAAACTAGACGCACTGGGAATACTGCCTGAAAAGTGACCGTTTTTGGCATTGTCGTTGGCGTTATGATAATGATGCTCGTTATGAAATACATACAAAAACAAAACATTAAACTCTGACAAAAAAAAAATCGGATTATGGAAACAATTAGTGGAATTTATGCCTATGTATCTAAGACCACGTGTAGCTAGGCGAACGGAAGCAAGAGAAAAAAAATGAATGTAGGCCTAGGCGCTAATTAAAATCTGATAATAATACGATCAATGCAATAACCGTATTCAGAATTTTTAACAGGTAGCGAACAGGATATACAATGCTTCGCAAGACAATAAAGAAATTTCGCCAAAAGCAGTTGAGCTCTAGGAAAAAGAATCCAATGCTGGAAACACGTCTTACCTCGTTGAAATTTTGCAGAAACTTGATTTTTTGCGCTCGACGTCACAGGTTTTGGTGCTTGGGCTCGACTAATAACCCCAAAACCCTGAGAACAAGATGGCACTATATACAAGTCCAGAACAGGAATGATACCTCCGACAACCGCAGTACTAAATAGCTTAATGGCACTTTGATAAATGGATTTTACCTTAAGTGGTTAAATCACATTAGTTTCGTTCAAGCAAACGCTGTACTGTCTCATTAAACCCCTTTCTTGCTAAGTAACGGAGTTTACAGAGACATCCGCCATTTTGGACCTACTTCAGATTTCTACGCAGGATTAATAAGGAAGCATACAAAATTTTCTACCTTGACTTAATCAGGGCTACATTATGACGTCACATTAGTCGAGATGACGTCAATTTTAGAATGCTAGTTTTAGTAAGATTCGTATTTAGAGATGTAATTTAACTCCAGAACATGAATAGAAAAGTGTAAACATTAACAAAAATTAAAAATATATATATATATATTTTTTATGCTGTATCTGTCATGTTGATTACAATCTACCATCGATGACATCAAATGTGTACATCAAGTTACTTGGGAACAGATTATGTCATGTAAAGAGAATTTGGCTTTGACGACATCTACAAAGATACGTAAAATGGAGTTTAAAAGCAAATATCGTAGAGTTCAGTTACTAAAAATACATAGGCTAATTCATTTTCATCGATTATATTATCTTTTGATGACAGTCAGCTATATATATATTCCAGTTGGCCTTTCCTCTGTCATTTGTGACAAAAATAATGCAACAGAACAACAATAAGCTGTATATTTCAAACCATAAGATTTATACATATGAAAAGTTTGCCTCCTAAAATACTTGGAAAGTGCTGCTAGAATCCCAAGTTAAGCATGGTTTTACGATAAATGGTAAAACTAGACACACTGGGAATTCTGCCTGGAAAGTGGCTGTTAGTGAAATTGCCCCCCCCTCCTCCCCTTTTGATCAGTTTTGGAGTATTTAAGGACAATGAGGACTTGATTGTTCTGTTTGTGATAAATTACATCCCCGGCTTGAAAAGTGTGACCAGGGTCATGTGCTGAATTTTGAACCAGGTCCCTCATTCTAAAATAACCAAAAAATGCTGTTGTGAATATGGCTGAGAACAGCACAGATTCATAATGAGATTTGCCTATTGTAGGCAGCAACTTAAGGATACTGGACAAAAAGTGTGAAAGTGACTGGTTTACGTTCGTCAATGTGGACATTTTTTTCTGCCCAAGCCTACCAGGGTTGTTCTGAGTAAGAATGATTGTGTTGAATCAGGAAGGTTTTACGTTACCGGAAATAAGATATCCCAGAAATGTACGACTCAACCGTGTTTGGGTAGTACTGCTTATACGATTGGTAGGAGACAGGATCGACTAATTGATTGTAATGGGGAGGCTACTCTTCTGTGTCAAAATTCTTTTTGAATAATATATATGTTAACTGGTCCCTAACTGCCCAGTTTGTCCCAAACAAACAAAAAACTAACAAACAAACAAACAAATTGATCGAAACACCTGCATTTCAAACATTCGAATTCTGTGCAACATTAAAACACCGTTTCAAAGTATACATTAACATTTAAAAGCTGAATAATTAAACGGGCGATATTTCTGCATCAGTATTAACACACAACATTATTAGGGCTTGAAAAAGGGAGCGGGGCCTAATTAATACGGAAAATGTTTACTGTGACGTCACAAAAATTCTGCAGAGCTTGATACGTATTTAATGAGCACAAAGTATTAAACAATGTGTTAATAAACCAGTTGTTATATTCAATTCAATAATAAACTTTTATGTATTAAAATATTTGATAAAAAAGAATTTAGTTTGTACATTTCTATTTTCTCTTCCTGTCAAGGAACCAGTAACTGTAGCCTAGTTGTAGAGCCTTCCCTTCGTGGTGGGGAGGCCCAGGTTTGATTATCGTTAGCGGCACCGCGTTAAACCTAAGCGGTTAAAATAGGTAG
>NW_026934101.1:0-11200 GCF_032062105.1 Saccostrea cuccullata | reverse complement strand
AAAACTATTTGAAACACTTCTAAATAATACTCATTAAAATATTTTAACCTTCATAAAAAAGATATGCAGACAAAAGCCGACGACTATTGGAGATAGTTTCGACAATGATTGTGATGGTGATATCGACGAAGAAATTTGTTTTGATAACCAAGGTAAATTTGATTTTTTTCTGTTTTCGAAAGGATGCAAATGACACGTATAATGGCAATAAATACTTTTTACGAATTGTTTTTAAAGCTGACATGAACTCTTAAAAGGCATCGTTTTTCACCTTTGTACGAATTACTACATTCCTGTACGCCCTTGACTTACTACATTCCTGTACGCCCTTAGATTTCTTCGATTCCGCCATATTTATTTGAAACACATCTCCGATAGCATAGTTTTTAGAAATCCATAAAGTGACCAAATACATGTTTTAAAAGTAAAAATCCAAAAAAAACTAGAACTAGCATACTGAGAAGTAAATTATTTTTTAATGCATTTGCTGCAATATAGAAAAAGCACTAACACGGAATACATTCATGTACAGCAAAAGCCGTTTGGATATGCACGTATGCAGGTCGAGAAAACGCATCGAACGCAGTGATAAAACATTTACCTGAATACTGCTTTCGTTAAAGGGATGTGCACATGTCGAAAGAAATATCCTTTTTAGACGGGGTCACGTGACCCCGTCTTTTAGTTTACTCTCAGAGGCCTAAAAATAGAAATCGGAAGCCGTGGTGATAACACATGAATTAAATCTACGCATACGAAAGAGTGCAGAAATTGTTTCGATCAGAACATAAACATTTTGTTTCAAACTGAAGAAATTGATATGAACCCTTGTCTAACTCAACTAATAGAGTATTTTGATAATTTAAAACTGAAAATATTAACTGTAAATAACACTAGTAGACAAAGTACTATCCTGCGTATTATTATGACTGTGTACGCATCATCCATTGTTTACTTCCGGAAAAATTCTTAGTTCGTACCTGATGAAATTCGGAGCAGTTCAGAAAGGTTTCAAGACTGAGCAATTATTAAAATTTCTACTTCAAATCAAATTAAATGAAAAATGTGAATGTATATTATTAATAGTTTTGTTTTTAGTATGTTAATGAAAAAAATAAAGTTGTTATTAAAACTCGTAAAATAAAAAATCACATTTGTGAAATCTAGCATGGAGATTATTTTGACCCCGTCTTTCAGTACTGTCTCAGTACTTTGATTTACTTTGAAATATGCATCACAGAAGTCATGTAATCCATTGCTAACTCAACAATAAAATATTGTCACCACATACGCTATAGCACTTGCCAACACGTGGTCCATGCCGATCAGTTTATTTGGTCGGGGGAAATTTCAAAGGTGGAAAGCTCACTGGTATTTTGGTTGATTTAAAAAAAATGAAAATATTTCTTTTTCAAAAATAAATATTACTCTTGTCTGAATATATAAATGTAAATAAAATTTATGAACATGGCTTACATGTAACTACATCAAATTTATCATATATCATGCATCATTACACATCTTTCATCTTTCGAAGAGATTTTCCTGTGAAAGGGGGGGGGTAATAAAACATGCATAACACTCTCCTAAAAATAATTTGAAAAGATCGGATGTCTTTACCGGGGAGTACTATCAATAATTGATAAAAAAAAAATACGGTGTACTGACTTTTTTTAGATATAGACCTAATATAACTTGATTTAAAGTTATTTATAATTTTATACACAATAAACGAGTTTGATTCTGTGGTACATGAATGATCAAAATAGAATTGAATGTTAATTATATTTCCTGACATAATGTTAATGATTAATAGTCAAAGCATATGGGAAGGGAGAGCAAACCACCGGTGAGAATTCCATATTCTACCTAAAATTAGCTTTTCTTTTTATTCCTCTTGTCTAAATAATTTTTGTCCAGATTCCTTACCCGAGAAGGTATTTGAGAAAGTTCCCATTGTTCACATTCCTGTGATGTAGATTTCACATTTATTTCCTATTCACTTTGGGCGTTTAGGTTAATTTTCTTGTCAAAAGTAAAATTATTTTTCCAATTATTGAACAATTTTGACATACCCGCCTTAAAAAATCCTTGATCTGTCCCAAGGGCTAATAAATGGTACAGCAGAAAGTGCGTATGAATTTATACCTATAATAGCAATAACAGGTGATTACAGAGGAGAGAGAGAGAGAGTATGTGTGTTCAATGTACAAGAGTTAATAAAAATTATTCGTATTCAACCAGGTTTCACGTATCCCTACCCTAGCTTTTAAAAGTATCTCCCAAATATTCCTAGAAGTTATTTTTATTTTTAAAAAAGCTAGACTATCAGGCAGAGATACTGAAATCTCGAAAGACTTCCTGTACAGCTGTAACAACATAATTAGAAAACAGTAACATTCCTCAAAATGTACATGCTTTGTGATAGGAGTGACACATTAAAAAATCTCAAAAACGGATTTGGAAATGTTTGTCTTTCAAGAATATTTAGATAACGGTCATGTCAATTATTTCTGCCCCCCCCCCCCTCCCCCTGCTTAAAAGATACAAATGCCTAAATGTCAATCTAAACAGGGGATGGTCTTTATCCGCGTGTGTATTAAAGAACGTACGGATGTACACATAAAAATTTGTATTCTGGTTAAACAAGTTTAAGTCATTAGCTTGAACTCAATAATTACTGTATAAAAAATTACTTGGTTTAGATTTCAGATTAGTACTGAAAAAAGCAAATTCAAAGAATTGTGGTACCCCGCTTTCGGTGTCTTTGTGGGTGAGATATCATTTTTATGACATATTGTGTCTAATATGAACAACCTATCATATGCACATGTCAAATATGAAAGCCCTATATCTTCTCAATATAAGGAAAAAGATGTGTTTGTGAAACACTGATGACCCCGTATGGCAACATAACGAAGATTTAACTTTTCTTAAATGCAAATGAAATATATAATTACCCAAAGTAGGGTTTTCAGACAAGAAATACGATTGTGAAATATAAAATCCCTAGCACCACCTGTTCAAAAGTTATGGTCAAGGATAAATTTTTGAAAGGTAGGTCAAATTCCAAGGTGAAAGGATCTGAGTTGTTGATTTCTTAAGAAAGGTCACAAATAATTCATATGTGAAGGATGAAAACTCGAACCCTAACCGTTCAATAGTTATGGCCAAGGTAAAAGTTTTTTGAAAAGTAGGTCAATCTTCAAGGTCAATGGTCAAAGTTCTTGCTATCCAATGAAAGGTCTTCTCACAAGGATTACAAGTGTGAAAAAGGAGAGCCCTAGCCCTTACCATTCAAAAGTTATGGTCAAGGTTATTTTCATAAGTACGGAAATCTCCTAGGTAAAGTTCAAAATTGTTGGTATCCAATGAAAGGCCTTGCCACAAAGAATACATATGTGAAATATTAAAGTCCTAGTTTCTACCATTCAAAAATTATGGTCAAAGTTAGAGATTTTTGATAAGTACGGAAATCTACAAGGTCAAGGTCAAAGTTGTTGGTATCCAATGAAAGATCTTGCCACAAAAAATAATATGTGAAATATGAAAGTCATAGTATCTACCGTTCAAAAGCTGTGACCAACGTCAAGGTTTTTGAAAAGAAAGTCAAACTCCAAGATCAAGGTCAAAGGGTCAACGTTCTTGGAATCCAATTGAAGACCTTGCCACAAAGAAAATATATTTGAAATATGAAAGCCCTAGCCATTACCGTTCAAAAGTATTTTTCGAGGATTAAGTTTTTTTATAAGTACGGAAATCTCCAAGGTCAAGGTCAAAAGGTCAAAATTGTTGGTATCCAATGAAAGGTCTTGCAACATAGAATACATTTGAGAAATATAAAAGTCTTAGTTTCTACCATTCAAAAGATATGTCCAAAGTAAACGTTATGAATTTTTGTGTAAAAGTGGGACAAACGTCAAGGTCAAAAGGTCAAATTTGGTGTTTCCCAAAGAAAAGTCTTGTCACAAGGAACACACATGTGAAATATGAAAGTCAAAGCTCCACTTAATCAAAAGTTATGAGCAAGGTTAACGTTTTTGTGACGGACGGACAGCTGGACAGACTGACGGACAGACGAATGGGATTTAAGGCCGGTATACACGACGAGATTTGTAGTATAATACAAGTATTATAATACTTTTGAATTATAATATTCCAACGTGTTTTCCCCGCCATATTGTCCCCCGCTTGCAAAGTGGGGGATATTAATTTGGGTCTGTCCGTCCGTCCGTCCGTCTTTCTGTCTGTCTGTAACGCTTTCGTTTCAACACGATATCTCGAGAACCCTTTAAGCTTTCGCAATGACATTTTGCATAGCAATTCCCTATGGACAAAAGAAGAAACCTATTGATTTTGATGTCAAAAGGTCAAAGATCAAGGTCATAAATTCGCAATTCTGTCTTTTATAACACTTTCGTTTCCGCTCGATATCTCAAGATCCCTTTGGGCTTTTGCAATGAAATTTTACATAAAATTCCCTGTTGCCTAAGGAAGACACCTATTGATTTTGAGGTCAAAAGGTCAAAGTTCAAGGTCGTAAATTTATACATTCTCTCTCTATGAAACACTATCATTTCCAGGCGATATTTCAAGAAGATTTTGAATTTTTGCAATTTAATTTTATACCAAAACTCCCTAGGACCTCCCTCACCCCTCTCAAAGTGTCCCGCTCCGTTTGTTTTATTAGTATTTATTGTATTACATGTTACTATTTTTAGCACAGGGGCATGAGGAGAGTCATTACGTATAAAACAGGTTTCGGTAAACTTTATATTCTTATTACATCTATTAGAACTGTTTAATAAAGGTCTTTTAATTAGACACCATGCATTCTGTAAAATTTTGACAATATCAAACGTGAATATATACATGTATGTGACTTCATGTTTGCATTTAATCTTCACCAGTTTGAACCGTCTTCATGGTCTAGTGGTATGTCTCTCGCTTCAAATGTGAGAGGGCCCGGATTCAAACCCCGGATGATCCATGTATCTTTTTTCAAAAAACCTTTCTTAACTAAATAATAGTATTCAGCATGTGAAAAGAAAAAAAAACCTAGATATCATTGAGATGGTGACCATCTCAAAGGGCCCCGCTTTCAACAATGAACATGAAAATGTAAGGTTAAAGCAATATGAGCTGCATGTTTGACATCGGAAAATTTTATTGAAAATTTGTAATCAACTAATTTAATGACAAAAAGATAAATTATTTATGAACTTCTGTTGCTCATATTTGCAATGGATTTTTTCTATTAGCTTTGATTGAAGGAAAATTGAATTATTGTCATCCTGTACAATAATGATTTCTTATATAAAACTGTATATTCGGTTGTACAGAAATATTTCTTCTGAAACATTTTTAAACTTTATTTTGGGCTTATTGATCATAAAAGTTTAGATTACATACAAATTGATCATAATATCACATTTTACCATAAAAATAAAATTCTCAAAGATACAGCTCATATTGCTTTAAGTTTAAAAGGTTTATTTTGAAGAGGAACATTTGTGTACAAAAGTGAAGGTAATTTAATATGACTTATCAGATACTGCAATTTTACATATATATATATATATATATATATATAAGCACAAAGAAATTCACTTTTACATGGATACCCATATATATATATATCTATATGCAGGAACAGCGCGCTAGACCGCTCGGCTATCTAGGCAAGTCAAAAAACTTGCTTTCGATGCCGATGGAATTCTTGCGGCGCTGCCCTATACTACACGGTCATTGAGAATAGAAGTGAGATACAGTTATTTGGACATTAGTTTTAACAGAGGATTGTTACCAATACATGTTGTAATGAAATTAATTATTATTTATACAGCACAATTTACAACAACTCTTAAACTAACATAACTGCCCTAAGTGAAGAGATATTAATATAGAAAGCACAAAGAAATTCACTTTTACATGGATACCCACTTCCGCCCCAAAGCAAGGGGTTTGATATATATATATATATATATATATATATATATATATATATATATATATATATATATATATATATATATATATATATATATATATCAAAGTTATCTAGTTATATAAATTTACTGGAATTATAAAAATATGCACCAAACAAAGATTTTAAACATAGAGGCTAATTCTGACCATGACCTAGAAACTTCGACCAATATTAAAGTCACTGCACATCCATTGACCAGTGGCACTCTGCGAGTGAAATATGAGCCAGATTGGGCCAAGGAGAGAAAAGATATGCTCCAGACAAGGATTTTTCATAAAGTCTGCTATGACCTTGATCTTTGACCTAGAAACATGGTTCAAGGTCACTGCACACCGGTAACCCAAGTGCACTCTGTGGGTGAAGTATGAGCCAGATTTGGCCAAGGAGAGAAAAGATATGCTCCAGACAAGGATTTTTCATACAAGTCTGCTTTGACCTTGTCCTTTGACCTAGAAACATGGTTCAAGGTCACTACACACCGGTTAACCAAAGGCACTCTGTGGGTGAAGTATGAGCCAGATTGGGTCAAGGAGAGAGAAGATATGCTCCGAGCAAGGATTTTTCACACAAGTCTGCTATGACCTTGACCTTTGACCTAGAAACATGGTTTAAGGTCACTGCATACTGGTTACCCAAGGGCACTCTGTGGGTGAAGTATGAGCCAGATTGGGCCAAAGGGAGAGAAGATATGCTCCGGACAAGAGATCTCGGACGGACTGACGGACGGACAGCCGGACGGACGGACGGACAGACTGATCACTATAGGGCGCCCGCCGAGCGGGGCCCTAATTATGAGGTCTGGCTTGTACAAACTCATAAAATCATCATTACAGCGTGATAAATTTAATATTCCATATAAAAATAATCTTCTATACACATACACGTAATAAAGAATAAGCAATCAAATCTTTTTATCCATTTTGGCATATTTTATTTGCTTCAGTATATATATGTATAATCTAAGAATTCTACAAATTCAGTCAAGGCGATCAACCCCCCCCCCCCGAACTGTGCATGGTTTACTTTTTTCCCTAAGCGGGGGACACAAATTCTCTGAATTAGCTTCTTTCTCTCTCTGTCAAAGTAATAGAATTGGAGGATGAGGCTCTGATAGCAGTGTCTATCATCGTACTATGCCTGCTTGATATACTCCACAAGTGCTTTTTCCCCTTCCCATTAAGCCACGAGTTTTTCTATGTCTTCACTTGTAAAGTCGACCATTATAACCACATGCTTTTTTTAGTAATGATAAAAATTGGATGACCTCCAGTGTCATTACATTTCATTGGTTGAAAGAGAGGTTAGATAAGACTTATATTAGGAAATAGAGCATTGCTCTATTCTTAATACAGTTTTATAAGATTCGAAAAATCTTATGATACAATGTATTAAGAGTGTATACACAGTAAGATTTTGTATTATAATACAAATTTCATAATACAAAATATTACCGTGTATACCGGCCTTTAATGTCCCCACGCTTTCGCGAAAGCGGGGGACAATAATCAAATATAATTGACAAATAAATTTTGCGATGCAAAACAGCTGCAAGCTATATATCGAATGTTTATTAGAACTTTCAGTTATACCTTATGAACAGCATTTTTTTTTCCACTCAAATGATAATTTCAAGTTTGTTACGATTTTACTGCTTTTTTATTTTAAGTTTATTCTGCATAAATTGGCGCAGTGTAAAAATGCGTACTCGAGCAACTAAATTTTTCTTCCAAATTTACATTTTCTTTCTTTTTCTTTATTACATTTGATTCAAATCAATACAATTATTAAGAACAGCGATTATTACGTTGTTTGTTGTTTTGAAATGTCGTGATCAACTCATGTGTTCTCAAAGGTTTTACCATCGGAGATGTGCACAAGTCGATAGCCAAGCCAAAAATCATACAAGTGTAACGAGTGCATTTGGGTATAAAGACAAGATATCTGAAAGAAATATGGCGGAATACGTCTATAGTTGGTATGAAACAAGTTGTACATAGATGAAAATGTTGCGCTTTTAAGAATTCATGTCAGCTTTAATGACATTCTATCTTTTCAGACAATGACAATGACGGGAAAATGGATGAGGACTGTCTTACAGCAATAAGTATAGAAAATAGATACTTTTATTTTCCTTTTCAATGTTTTTTTTAGCAAAATTATTATTCTATCTGAATTGTCAAAAGCAAATATCGAGGCACCTGGACTGAAAAGGCAGAAAAATCTTTTAAATAGGTACAATAGTTAGAACCACAGATTTGGGAACATCCATAACGACAACTCCAGGTTTGAACTTTACAAATCCTCCAACAACAAGGGTAAATACTGAGGAGTCAACGAGACCAACAACAACTGTCTCAAGTATCAACCTACAAGCTACCAGACAATCTACAGAACTGACGACAACAACAACAACAGCACAATCAACTATCCACACAACTCTACTTATGACTACTTTAAGCTCTTCCAATATGGAAACCACACAAATTACAACTAAAAGATCAACATTGAACAAGCAATCAGCAGAACTGACAACAACAACGACAGCACGAACAACTATCCACTCTACCCAACCAAAGACTACTTTAAGCTCTCCCAAGACGGAAACCACACACATTACAACTATAAGATCAACATTAGACAAGCAAACATCAGAAGCGAGAACAACAACAACAACAACACAAACACCTATGGAAACTACACAAATTACACCTGAAAGATCAACAATGGACAAGGTACCAGAAGGAGGAATGTCACCGAGTAGTAAGTCAATGCTGTTTGTTTTGTTATTAAATTTGAATGTAAGTTACAGATTGAATCTAAGCTTAACAATTGACTAAGCAATGTTTACAGATTAATTATGATTCACTTTTAAAAACGTTCGCTTAAATTTGAACTGCACAGATTTTATGTCTTTAGAATCACGCAAACGTAAAATTTGATGACGACAAGCTGATGCTAAATATCTACATATTTTTTGCAAGTATTCCCATCGAACGCCCCTTCTTGGTACCGGTTTAGCCTTTATGCAGTTTTGGGAGGCGTGTCTGTGGTAACAATAGGCATACTGAGTGTCTGTTGCAAAAAGATTTGGGCTGCCTTAGCGAAACGTGATGATGATGACGATGACGAAGAAGAGCGAAAGAAATACAAAGAATACAACAACAGAAGGTTTAGGGCGCCACAAGTTAAACCTTTACGAGTGATGACGATGCAAAACATATGATGTCATATATACAAGTTATATACTGTAGTTAAAAAGACGATGGATAGAACAATATTATGAAAGATAAGTAATTACTTTAAATTTTTTGTAGCCATAAGCAAAAATTCTTTAATTTTTTTCCCTGAGTACTTTAGTTGTATACTGTCACAATGGACATCGTTAGAGTCTTCTACAAAATTAAGTGAAATCGTTAATTTCAGATGATTCTATCGCTAGTAATAAATAATGAAGAAAGACTCTTTTTTTTCTTTTTTTTTATATTTTCCTTTCACCGTAACTTTAAAAGAACGATGTTTTATGAACGATAATTTAAGTTTTTCTTTAGTCGTTCAAACACAGTTAACGTTCTAGCAAAACAAAAACCCCAAAAGTGGCCATGCTATGTTTTATGTGGGCATTCCTGTCTTGATATTTGCCTCGGTATAGGTCGACAACTTTCATTTCAAAGTGCCGAGCGCTTGACAAAAGAAATAATTTTTTTTCGACCAAGATCAGTCTTGGCCAGAGCTCACGACCTTCCGAACACGGAGCGAGCACTTTACCAAAACCAGCTTCTGTTACGTATATTTTAAACGAGTTTTAACGAGTTTCCGATCCCTAATTTGCCAATGCTTCATTTATTTAGTTAGATATATTTTTTAAGCTTTAAGCTTTATTTCTATTAATTATTGTCATTCAAAATTAATTTCTCTTTCTTTAACATCAATAATATTATAATAAGCTTTTATAATTATATATAAGCTTACAAGGCAAAATCTCATATGCACATGTAAACCTGATAAGTTATACAAACTCAAATAAAAGAAAAACAAGGGGAAAACTTTTTTTAGAAGTACAAATCGAAGTTTTTAAAAGCTTTTGGGAGTTCAATTTGTTAAATGATTGACTTTACCATTACAATTAACTGAAATCTATGTTCAGTTGTTGTTTAGCGCTCAGTTGTAACAAACATCCTTATAATCACCCTCGCTCGCGTACTGTAAGTACACAGCTCATTGAGCTAGGTCACAAAATTCCTTTATGGAATTCTCGTACCAATGATCCTTCTTGATATAAAGTTTAATTGTTTTGTTTAACACGTTTGTTATTCATTGAACAAACATTGAATTACCGTGTATTTTCCTATTTTATAAAAAATTCTAATTCACTGAAAGAAATACATAAACATATTCACGATGTTCTGGTATTTTTGTTAAAAAGTTACTAGTGTTTCATTTATTTTACCACAATGTATTCAGTTTGTTCTGGTTTAGTCTGTTTCGTTATGAGTGCTAAATTTTGAAATGGTAAATTGTTGCTCCACATTATATTCCGATACTATGAAATTTGACATGAAGGCAGACCAGGGTCATATAACGAACATAAAGGTAACACGGTTTGTAACGTTGAAATGTTGGAATTATCATTTTTATAAAACATTATTTAATACCATTTCACTGTTTCATGCCTTTGACTTGTTTTTATATTCCTATGAAGTAGAATTTATTTAAGAACTCTAATGAAATTTCTTGCTAAGGCTTTCAATTCCATTTTTTATATGTTGCCGATTTATCGATTGACAAAATGTTTATTGATATTTAAACTCAATAAATCACAGTGATTTAAAATTGAAAGTAAATACAGGGTCTACCACGTGCGTGCCCACATCATACTTGAATATTTTACTGAATATCTATGCTAATGTGGAATTAAATGAACAAGTACTGTATAACAACAACACTTTACACATTGTATCTGGGAACGACTTTATATATATTTTTCCACCGCCACTTCTCAACATTTATGGAGTTTTGTTCAACAATAAGTTGCACATGGTGTTTATCTCCGATTCGATACTCCAATGCATGTTCTAATTATATCAAATTAAAACAGTAACAGACTATTACCAAAGAAATTGATGTTACACGGGTTAAGCTATTTCGATAACAGTCAGCATTTCGAAAAATTGAATTGTCATCATAATGAACACTTATTTGCAAATAAAACTT
>NW_026934100.1:0-11175 GCF_032062105.1 Saccostrea cuccullata | reverse complement strand
AGATTATTTCAGTATTGGTAAAGAGTTTTTAAATTAAGGACATACGAGACGTTTCTCAATAATATATAATTTTTTCCAAGTTTTTGTATTTGAACAATTGATACTTTAACATGTTTACTCACAAAAAATTGAGGTACATTACCAGGTATTTATGCGAGGTACAAGATGATGGCATTTCTTATATAACACTTTAGGAGAAAAAACTTAGTTTGACAAAATCACATTTTTAGTGTTTGAACTTTTTAAAAACAATTAGAAACAGGTTTAGAAATCAGAAAGTAATTAACATTTTGTATATTTTTCACACATTATGAAGAAAAAACAGAAATTTGAAGTTAAAATCTGTCATACAAGTGCTCAATATGACCCTACCAAGTGTTATGATTTGCCTATTGAGGTTATAAAGTATAAATGATTGAACGTATTACGTTTAAATTTTTCAGTCATTTTGAACATGATATGTTTTTATATGATTTTCAAAAATTGTTTACAAAAAATTCTCAACTAGAGTAGGTGTGTGTAATCTTTAAAGCAACTCGGTAGAAAATAAAATTTCAAATTAATTGAAGAAAAGAGAAAATTGTATCAAATATCGTTTTAAACATTCATAACTTCGTCAATACTGCAAATGTCAGAATAATTCTTGCACCATTGGAAAAAGAAAATGATTATGATTAAATTATTATACAGATTTTTTTATTGGTTGTACCAGTTTTTTGCTAGCTTGAGTTAAACTTTGGGCACTATTTCAGCAATTTTGCCATTATCAAAGTCAATGGGGGTGGTAACACGTAATATGTAAAAATGCTAAACTCTGGTGATTACCTCCCAACCCCACCCCATCCTGCCAAAATGCTTAAAATTGGTATTTAAAAAAATGTACAACATGCCCATAATTTTCAACACAACAATAAAATATTTTTAAATATATTTAACTAGCAAAAAAAAAAAAAAAAAAAAAAAAAAAAAACCCTAAAATAAAGCTAATTCTTGAATAAATGGAAATTCCAGCATGATTATGGTGTATTTTAATTGCCATGGCAACTGAAATGATATTTTTATAATCATTATCAGAAACTACACGATACCTGCGTTTAGAATATACATACATTGGTATATACAAAAATTACAAGAAATACCCGAAAAAATGCATTAAAATCTTTATATCAATTTGTCTAGAAATAATTAAAATCTTTGCCATGGAAGGGTTTAAAGTCGTCTACGTAGTCCAGAAACGTTTGTTTTTGAATTGTTTGTTGCAAGACAGAAAAAGCACAACATGCGAGTTTATTGGTCTGCAAAGACGATTATAAAGGATCAGGAGCTGGATAAAATATATAGGTTGCAATTTGTTATAAAATATGCCTAGAGTTTGGAAATGGAAATAAGTTAATTATGCAATATGCTGAAAAGCAGAGAAATAAACCACAAATCGTGCGCAGAAAATTTTAAGCGGTAAATTGCACCTTTTTTTTTTACATAACGGGATCTGTATAGAGACTTGCACACAGCGTATTTGCCAACGTGACAAGTCTGTGTGATTTGCACAACAATAACTCACAAAAAATTTAAAAAATAAAAAAAAAAAAATTCTGAAATATTTTTATACAAAACCTAGGTGGATCGAACGGGGATCCATTTTTTTTAATCAAAGTATATATCATTTTGATAGGGGTAGATGGGTACAAGACATACATACCTGATAGGACAATTTTCCCTTATTTCTCGAAAAAAAAAAAAACATGATATATGCTCTAAATTTCTGGGAATTGCCTACTTATAAACCAAAATTGAGAATTTATCAGCTCGTATGTATGATAAATATGAAAATAACGATCAGTAATCAAGCTCAAACTTTATTAGAACAATACTTATTGGGAGAAAAGCAAACATGTACCTCATGTGCCTCAAAAAACATCGGAGAGAAACTGAAAAATCAGTTACCGTAGAGAAGAAAGCATCCTTTATCGACCGTCTCTCACAAACCGTTTCCTTATTTTAGAATTGTCTTCCACATCTAGGTGACAAAAACTTCTTATTTAGGTGAAATTACTTTGCATCTCAATAACAATTCATCAGAAAAATGCTTTTAGATCTGTTCAGAATGTTTTAAAAATTAATTTTACATGAAAGCAGACATCGCATAGAAAACAAGATGGTAAAAAATTTTCAAAATTGCCGGATAACTCAATATAGGGAATCAACTGTTTTTTGGCCAAACCCGATCATATTTATGCTTAATATTACCGGTAATTATTTTTATTATTGAGAGAAATATATTTAAAGCCGCTTGGTCCGATTCTAATCGCAGAAAAATATATTCGCTTTTCTTCTTGAAAAATAATCGTCCATAAATTGTTTCAACTTTTGTCAAATTATACCCCCAAAGTCTTTTTCGTTTAAAAGATATAAAAATTCAGAAGTTTAAAAAATTATTTTTGTTAGGTCACACAAAAATAATCCTATGTTGATATCACGTGAAATCACCTTCGAAAAATTAGGTTTATCGTTTACATGTATATCTCATGAAGAACAAACCTGAACATTTTTTGTATAAGGTTTTTATAAAGGGAAAAAATACTCGGGTTTGAATTATCTTCATAATTAGATATAACCGATAAATTTATTTTGTTCAAAGTTAACTTCACAACGGATATTAACTTCCCGTCAGGAACTTCTGTTTGTCAATAAAGTTTTTGATCTATGTTTTCCTTGCTAGGATAATTGTTATAAAGTATTAAATCAATCTAATAATTTTATTTTGATATATTATCTATGTAATGAAGTACGTTTATTGTGTAAGATTATATGTGCCTGTTTCGGATCAAGCGGCTTTAAGCAGAATCTTGTGATCGTGACTTATAATCAAGCTTTTCCTATCAGAATGTATTATATAATATCTATATTTGTATTGTTTCTAATGACTTTTTGGCTTGGTTGCTATACTTGTTATTTTATTTTTTCCGACTTATATTTTTTAATAGCATTTTTAAAAAAATCTTATTTCGTACTTTTTCAAAATTGCTTCTATAATCCAGAAAATTCAAAGAAAACAAACACACAATATATTGTCGTATTTTAATGTGAATATTTTAAATATAAACAAGCTCGAGCCCTGTTTACAAAAACTGTGTACATAACACGAGTGTGCTCGATTTGCTAAACTCTATACGCATCTCTTAGTTTGGAATGACGATACTTGTGAAGGTGTTTTGCTTTCTAACATTTCTACTCTGAATAAAATTATTTTTTTTGATAAAAGTTTTAATATTTCATTTTGCCACTTTTCCTAAGTTTAAAGTTAAAATTGATTTTTTAAAATTAAAGTTCATAACTTTTAAATGAAATAAGATTTTTAATTAATTTTTGTGTGAAATGCTATTAAAATATATAATTCGTTATATTATACAGAAAAAATGAGAAAATATTAACTTCAAATCTGTGTCCAAGTACCTTTAAAGTACTTCAAAATTGCTTCATAAGGAAACAAAGAAATAGCGTATATTTAATGTGAAATAGTTTTAAAAAGCAACTTCAATTTGTACATGTTTTTGTTTATTTTGAATTTTTAAAATTAAGTCCATACACTGTAGCTAAGCAGCACACTCAGAATTTTTTTTCCGAACAATATTAATTAACATTGAACGTAATTCAATGATACAACTGATCTAATACTAATAATTCTTATAACTGATCGATTTATATTTAAACAGAAACTGTTGAGCGTGACTTATACTCAAGCTTTTTTTCTATCAGGTGTTTTATATAATGTCTAGTTTTATTTTTTCTATTGTTTTTGTGGCATGTTGCTAGTCTTTATCTTTTTCTTATTATTTCATCTAAGAATGTTTTTAAGTATTTAAAATTACATATTGCTATCGAAAAAACGTTTCTTGCATTTTAATGAATCATTTGTTTTTCTTTTAGAATTTGTAATTTTTTCTAAATATCAATGTATTATTTAATGAGTAAGCTTTTTAATTTCAAATAAAATTAATAATAAAATAATTGTTTAAAACCATTGAAGATACATGTAGCTGTATAACAAATCAAAACAAATATTTATTAAGAAAAATGAATCGATAGAAAAAATTAATCTATATAGGTCTTCTCTGCAAAAAAGGTTATGGAAATCGTATTCTTGGTAAAACTTTGATATATTCTTAAAATCATTTTAGGTAAAACATGTCTAGTCGACTATTCATATACAATACAGTTTATCATTTTGTCAAATGCTGACTGCCGCTGTAAAGACGAATAATGAATCTCATCGAATAATGACCGGGGGTCATTTTTTGACAGCGAAATATGACCCCTGGTCATTATTCGACGTAGAAAATGACCCTTTTGCCCGTAGAAAAAGTGTCACCATCCTAAAAATCTGCAGAACCCAAGTGAAGAAAAATGACCCCCGTAGAAAAATGACTTCCTGTGGATTAAAGCTGAAATTTCTAGGGAGGAAAAATTTAATTAGATAAAGAAGAATATTGACCAAAATGCTCACCTGAGCTAATTGGGAATAAATTGATGATATGTTGATCTAATAACATTATACAATTATAGCTATATTTTAAGGTCAATGCGATAATTCAGAATCTAAAGGAGTAAAATATTTATCGAGCCTAAAGGGTTAGGTAAACATTGTTTTCTGTTGGTGAAAATCATCGTACTGAGAGAAAAAAATCAGCAGAATGATATATTATTATATCCTCCGCTTGAAAGTGGGAGGGTATATAGCGATTGGGATGTCTGTCCGTCTGTCTGTTACGCTTTGGGGTATCCATCTCTCATCCGCAACTCCTCTTATATAGAAAAAAATGTGTTTGTGAAATAGCTATGCCCCTGTATGGCAACATAGCAAAGATTAAACTTTTTTCTTAAATGCAATTTAAATATATTGGTACCCAAAGTAGGGTCTTCTCACAAGAAATACAATTGCAAAATTGGAAAGCCCTAGCACCACATGTTCAAAAGTAATGGCTAAGGATAAGTTTTTGAAAGGTAGGTCAAACTCAAAGGTCTAAGGGTCAAAGTTGATGGTTCCTTAAGAAAGGTTTAATGTAACAAGGATTACATATGTGAAGTATGAAAACCCTAGCCCTTACCGTTTAAAAGTTATGGCCAAAGTTAAAGTTTTTTGTCATAAGTACGGAAATCTCCAAGGTCAAAATGTCAAAGTTTTTAGTATCCAATGATTGATTGATTGATTGTATGTTGTTTAACGTCCCTCTCGAGAATTTTCCACTCATATGGAGACGCCACCACTTGCCGGTGGAGGGCTACAAATTTTGTCCTATGCTCGGCACTCAGGGCCTTTGAGCAGTGAGGGATCTTTTTCGTGCCAACACCTACTGCGACACGGGGCCTCGTTTATACGGTCTCATCCGAAGGACCGGTCTCCACGTCCCACAGCGGGATTCGAACCCGCGACGTAAGGATTGACTCCTTACTTCGCGACTCTAGAGCAGACGCTCTAACCACTGCGCCACGCGGGCGACAGTATCCAATGAAAAGTCATGCCAAAAAATACATATGTGAAGTATGAGAGTACTAGTATCTACTGTTTAAAAGTTATGGCCAATGTAAAAAATTGGCATTTTTGTGTAAAATGGGACAAACTCCAAGGTAAAGGTCAAAAGGTCAAATTTGGTGGTATCCAAAGTAAGGTCTTGTCACAAGGAATACACATATTTCATAAATATGAAAGTCATAGCTCCAATAAATGAAAAGTAATGGTCAAGGTTAAAGTTTTTGCGGACAAACAGACCGCCAGATAGGCAGACATACAGACGGACACGATAACGCTTTATACCCCCAAATCTTAGATTACAGGGATATAAAAAGAAATGGTCTTCAATTAACTTTTCATATTATGACACAGTATAAAGAAGACGTTACAAAAATGAAAATGTTTGTTCTGATTTTCATATTAAATTCTCTGAAAAATAGACTCAGAAGTGAGTAAAAGGGTGGAGCAAAAGAAGAATTAAGAAATGTAATGAATACTATAGTGTATGCTAAATCAAAAGGTTATGTTCAATGTATAATTTTTGCATAAGAATATGTATTTTTTCTGAAACAACGTATAATTGGAGTCAGTAAAGAAAAAAAATATATTCATTAACATCTCCAGCGTGCGTTTGATCCATTTACATGTACATCTTTGACTTTCTAGGTTTGCTCCTTTATCAGAGAAATGATGATAAATTGATTGATTGTTAATTCGCTGTTTACGAAAAAATGACACATGGAATGATTTAATTTATCGATGTTTAGCGTTGCTATTCATCACAATTATTCATAAACATCGACAATTGCTTTATTAAGTTGTTCTTAATATCAAGCGAAAGTCTCAGTACGTCACGCGTGAACTGTCATGGCTACTAAAAAAGCGACAAACAATCCCACAGATTTATTTTACATGGTTTTCGCGTTCAACGAGCTATGATGTCGACAGTGAATAAAAATTTCGTCTTATCAGAAGTAAATTGAATGTAAAAACAATTTGTACTGCCTGCAGTTGCCCGTATTTAAAAAATATTTTTGCACCATTACGGAGATGCTGTGGAATTGTAGCCCTCTCCAGAAAACATCAGATAAAAAATCGGAGAGGGCTAAATTATTGCAGCTACATGGCCCCTGAACCCACCGATGATGTTTTGGTCTGTGTTTGCTCTGCTCCTATTTTGTATTGGTTTATAGACTTTAAATGGATGTTTTCTTCTTAAGTTTCATTTCATATCAATTTTGAAAAAAAATATCCAAAAGAAAACATATGTATTATTGGTTTGTAAATCCGAAAAAAAAATATTATAATGGGTGAATATATTCCATTGGATAATTAATGGAAACACTTCACCTACACAGCTTGCATGGAAAACAAAAGGAAGTATTAAAATGTTCAATCTGAGTTAAAAAAAAAAGTTAAATGGCTTTTCTGGGATTATCTTAGACAGAACTATGAAGTTGTGCCGCCCATTAAAAAAACCGGAATCCATATATTTAGGACTCTTTATCATAATTGTTTTGATATCTTCCTTTTCAACTGTTTTTACATCACCAGCAAAAAGAAAGAATATTGAAATCATGACAAATACATAGCTAATCCAGCTATGTTCTAGGAAGACCCTTTCTTTACTCCTCACTAAGATATTAACAGTAGTGAGGAGAAACGTCAAGATTACTATTCAACATTAAATTCGAGAAGTGGTCTAAATTGAATGTGGATACTTAAGGACGTTCAATCCCGAGCTTTTGAGTCGAATTTGGTCTGGACCTTTATTTATAAAATTCTGCATCATTTTTAAGTTTTAACATTGAATTTAGATTCTACGATGCAAATTAAGCTATATTAATTGCAAAAACCGCGATTATGTTCCCTTCAAGGGGATTAAGCCAAGAATTATATTTTGTGGCGGAAGGTTTTTTTTTAGAAGAAAATTATCAAATTTTCCCTTTTGGATTATATGCAGTACTGTTAATTTCAGATTTCTTTTTTCCATGCTGGTTGAACAGAAAGCTATTTTTTAAGTGAAATGTGTTATGTCTGTTCTAAAATATCTATTAAAATATTTCTTTTGAATTCTTTTAACGAATTATGGCAAATATAGTAAATATATTCTACAAGTTCAGGAAAAAGAAAATTGAACCAATTTTAACATAAAATTGACACAATTTAGTAATATCTAAAATTTTTATCATAAACCCCCAATTTTGGTGTTCTTTTCTGAATAATTAAGATAACTTTGACCTTCATGTATCTGCATAAATTCAGCAAAAGTTTTTGAAACTTTTGAAAAAATAATTTTCTTGCTTATTTAATTTTGAATGCCAGAAAAATCACATTTCGTGAGTGCTGAAAGGTCAAATAAATGATTATGCCTAGCAATTTGAAACTTCATCTTATTCACAATTTCAAATTGTCTATTTTTAATAGCCTTATAGTTTGTTTTGTTCCATGCTTTTTTTAGATAAAAATATTGGAGGGAAATCGTCGAAGATGTAATTTCTGACACAAAATTCAGTGCAAAAAGGTCATTTTAAATGTACTGTGGCGCGAAAAGAAACATATTGACCTCCATATTTGGACTTGATTTTTAACTAAGCTATGTGAGTAGAAAATAAAAATAAATTTGCCAAAAAGTTTAAGACTTAAAATATCAGGAGCCAACCTCATTAAAAAATTCAAGGAACTTTTGGAATACAATGTATATGAAATTCAAATAATTTACAAAATGCTATATAGTAACCATATAACTCTCAACACTTTCAACTTTATATACAATTAGACCCCACGAAAAATTATAATTCAGGCTGATAGCTGCTTTTTTCCTCAAAGTGAAACTCGTAAATTTACTTACCTTGTCATTGGTCATTTTGCAAAAATTACTTTGTTAAAAACATTTTGATTGTACACACAAGTACTCTGAAGTTGATATTAAAAAGATGCTCGAATTTCGATTGACAAGAACCGTGTGGTTTTTTGAAGACCAGGTCTTTCAACAATCTATTGGATTTCCCACGGGTGCCAGTTGCAAATGTTATTAGCAGACCTTGTTTTGTTTTATATTTGAATTTTTACTAGAAAAAAGGACCTTATTGACTATCTAACATCAAAATTTTATGATTAAAGTGATGTCTTAAAATTTCAGTCATCAACTTCCCTTACTGTTGCAGCAATATACCTTTGTCACTTACATACGATGTTTATATCTCTCAGCTGATTAGATACAGAAGAGCATGCTTTGCGTATGAACAATTTCTAAAACGGGGTTATTGAAACAAGCTGATGAAGCAAGGGTATCAGCTGTTTCGTTTAAAGTAATCATTTCTTGAGTAATATGGGCGATACAATGACCTTGTCAGCAAATACAATTTATTATTAAGTCAAATGCTGATTGATTTTTTTATACTGATTGTTTAGCCATTTTTTACACAATGAGTTGTGCACGGATTTTTCAGTTAATTCTTGATCATGGAAATGAATGAGCATGATAGTGCGGTCCACCATGGTACCTGATCACAACTCTGATGTTTTGGGGGGTCTTTGTTTGCTCTGCTCCTATTTTGTGATGTTTAATGGACTTCTGAACCCGAATAATGTTCGTTATCTTTAAAAAATATATTTCTTTTGGCTATGTCATGATATTCTATCACCTCCATATGGTGTTAATGTCTGATTTGATATGCAAGAGTATACTCTGAATCAAATCAATATTTAAATCAAAACAAGCTGCTGACAATCAAGTTAATTTTACAAGATCTCTAAATAAAGTTAGCTAAGGATACATACCACAAAGAAATTTTCTTATCTCCTACACATAAGAGTTACACTGCTATTTTGTCTATATTTCTCTTCATGGAAATGTAATTTAGAAATTTTAATTGTATGATATGTTAAAAAAAACTCTTTTGAAAAGGTCCTTAGAAACTTTGCAGTAAGAAAACTTTAAAAAAATTCTGAAATTTTCAAAAAAAATGCGTTGAACTGTAAAGTAGCATTTTCACTCTTTTCACCATATTATGTGGCTTAACCAAATATTATGCTATTTAACTAAACAGATATCACTTATAAAATGAGAGAGGAACACATATTAACATAGATCTTTGAATTTTGGAAGAAAAAAGTTTTTCCTGTAAATTATCCTTACGATTCTATTCTTTTTGCAATAAAACTGAACATTAACAAACTTCAGTACGAGGCGTAACCCTAATATATATGACTTATCTCATGTCAAGGTACCTAGCTAGCAGTATTCTTTAAATGCATTATCTTAAAGTTTCAAAGTCGATCTTAAATGGGAGTTTATAAATAAATGATATGAGGTATATTGTGACCGGTCGGCATGGGATGCTCAAACCTCCATGGCACTTAATCCCACCTCTAATGTTTTGGAGGTCCGTACTTGCTCTGCTCCTGTTTTGTATTGTTTTATGGACTTTTGATCTTGAATACTGTTCGTTATCTCCATATGTTTCATTTGTATGATTCTACCACAGGTATTTACAAATTAAATTCATTTAGCTTTCTTTAGTATACATTTATCTAAATTTTCAAACTGACTGCTTAATTAAAGTACTTTTATAAGTACATGTACTTTGCACATACATTTCCCACACTCGTCTTGATTTTGTCGAAATGTAGCGCTGAAAAATGACAATGTTTCAAATGTGACAAAGTCATGCCAAAATATAGGATATTAAAGTATTATTTATCTTTTATAATAATGAATTGTTACTAATGAAATGAAAATTTTAACATTCACGATTTCAAACTTTGAATTTTAGCCGTTGGACGAATGTTTCATGATTCTAGATTCAGAAAGTAACCCTTGAAAAAGCTAACTTTTAAACATGGAAAACAGTCGAACAGATGTGAAACACTGTCATCTTCTCATGCTTTAGAGTCATGTCAATGTACAGAAAGTTACATGAGTTGCACTGTTTCTTTGTCTAGACAAGGCAATGGACTGCTTTCAAAAGAGATTGGATACAAGAACTGTTGAATGGCTGACGAAAATCTATTAAATCTATTTGGAATTTTTTATAACCTACAGTGTATATCAAAATCATACCAATTATTATGTATGAATTATGTTTTAAGTTAGTGAAATAAACTTAAAATTAAAATAGAACTCTCTTTGAAACACATTTTGTTGCCTCGTTACAAAATTTTGCATCATAACAATTAGACGTTAATTTTTGCGAAAAACCATGCAAGTTTAAAAAAGTTCGCGGGGCTATACTATTGCAATGTAACAGAATTTAAATTAATTTTCTTTGAAAATGATAATATCTATAAATATCATTGCATTTTTGAATTTTTATTTTTGAATTCTTGTGCAAAATTATTGTCAATTTTCTGTTGCATGTCCAAGAAGGTATCAGTACAATTTTGATAGTTAAAAAGAACAACAATATGTACTGAGTGTTTTTTCAAGAATCTTTTTTCCTTTCTTTTCAGACATGTCAGACAGAGAAATAACTTATGATAGTTATCTTGGAGTAAGTGTGTTGCAATAAGACATACTACATGTAGTAGTATTTATCTGAAAGTTTATTTATTTTAATCACTCCAAAATTCTGAAATGAAATAATACGACTTGGACTGTGTATTCTTGAAATCCTGGAACTTCATTTCTTTCCTTTACTATAATAATAGAAAATACATTTGTT
>NW_026934099.1:0-114096 GCF_032062105.1 Saccostrea cuccullata | reverse complement strand
ACGCGCATACAAGTGTGCTGCAATCTGATTGGCTGAAACTTTAAATGGCTATATCTCCTTTGTTTTTTGCCGAAATTCTTTGAAACTTAAAATATAGTCATGAATTAGGATATCCTACAATATGATATAGAAAAAAAAATCATGAAATCACGCGCATGCACGTGTGCTGCAATCTTGAAACTTGAAATGGCTATAATTCCCTTGTTCTTCAACCAAACAGGATGGGATTTAGAATATAGATAGATGTAAGGGACTCCTACAAGAAGGTATGGTCATCATGCACGTGCACGCACGTGCGTGCATTTGGAACGAGTGAAATTAAAAATACATTTGGATGAGTGATTTTTATTACTTTTGGAATGAATTAATGCTTTAATATACAGTATATTAAAATATATAGATAGGCCTAATGTAGACAAGATGATATGGTCATAACGCACATGCATTCACATGTTCTTGGGTGCAATGCTAAAATTTGAATATAATTGGTATCCTTCTGGGAAAACGTTGTTAAAGTCAAAAATGCACAGAGTTTGTCTTATTTAATGAGGCTTACAGGGAATATGGCACATAAAGGGAGTTGGGGAGCGTTTGGGGAACATCTGTAACGGTTCCCGTTACAATTAGCTCTAGTTTTTGTTTACATTTCCTGTGAAGGTCATCTTTGCATTTAATCATAATTATCATATGTAAAGTTCTGTTTTGAATGTAACTACTGTATTTCATATGATTTACAGTTGTATAACCTGCAAGTAACTCAGAGTGCATTTAATATTTCTATGATTGGTCATTCTATAATTGAATTTAAATCAGAAATATGTTCACTAAATTTTGATAAAATACATGGTATCTTTTACATTTCTGTACCTTTTGTCTCTAAATTATTGCTTTTCTTAAATTGTAAAGTGAGGTTAATTATGTATCACTGTATTGTATGATTTTTTTCAGGATCAGTTGAGATGTTATTGTAGCAGTGTGTTTTTAATTGTATATATTATAAAACATACAATAAGGAATAAATATGTGTATTATTGATATACTGGGTAAATGAAATTGAGTCTAAAATAAAACCTAGATCCACCCCTTTACAAATACTTGTGAGCGATAAAGTTCAAGGTCATTCTCTTGGGGTTCTGTCTTTTTATTGGTTGTGGTTCTGAGTAGTTCTCAGTTACTAGAGTCAGACTACTCAGAGGTTTTGGCCAGGTTGACAGTGAAAATTTACAGAGTTGTTTCGACAAAGAATTTTAAAGACTTTCATGACTTGAGACCTTTAGAACAGACCTGGAAGAATGTATTTACTTTATTAACATTCTTTATCTTTATAATACCTTTATTTAGCTAATATCACTGTTTAAAAGAAGAGTGAAAGTTTAAATAATGAATTAAAGCTTAATCTTCAGTTTATCATCTCAGAGAATATATTTATTAGAATGATGAGTATTGTATTATATATAGTACAGTTTGTAGTATTTCTTATTAGATATGTAAGCTGACGCATCCAGTAGTTTTTGGTGTTTTAAGGAATGGGCCTTGTCCCATAGATAGGTAATTAGCATATGTTACCTTTTGTATATTTTAAAGTAATAATATAATATCATTGCATTAATTGAGATGTGATTGTAAAATATATGTGTAAAGATTAACTGTACAGTGATTTATTTATATGCTAAATATTTAAATTAAGAGAGATAACTCTTAACTGATAAATTTATCTTTTGTACATCAAAATAAGTAAAATAGAATACATGTATACATTTGTTTTTATTTCATGTGATATTCATTGTTATTGTTTTATTTTATAGGGCCATTCATTTACTTGATGAACATCCATATTAAATATATATGAACCCTTAGACAGGAGTTGGTTGTCATTACATCATATATAGATAAACCACCCCTGCAACATTGGCGCCCAACGTGGGGCTGGATGCCTTCAACCGGAACCAGGACGACTGCATGGTAAACACACCGTGAGTGATTCGCTGGAGAGTGACTTTCCCTAAGATGTGAATTCGAACTTGTGTGCACACCGTTCTGTGAATTCGAAACTGGCCAGTAGAGGTATTGTGTACGGACGTACAGATAGAAACTGTTTTCAGGGTACATATTCAATTTTTACAGGCATGCCATATTGTTGTTTTTAAATTTTTTGCATAGATCTCGTAATCATGTGAATGCTGTAATTTAATTTGTAAAAGCAGTGAATATTTTTCATTTAGATCTTCATTAATTTCTAAAATGTAAAAGGTAAATTTTTCTTGTTTTATTCAAATTTTTGGTTAAATCAAATCCAGTACTGGTTATCTTTGTATTTTGGCCACAGTTTATTTATTTATTTATTTTTAATTTTTGATTGAAAACATCTAACTATTTTTTTGTGAATTTTGTAAATATTTTATTTTTTTTTTCTCTCAGATAAATAATTTTCATTTGAATTAAATAAATCAAAAGTTAGGAAAGTCATGTGAGAAAGTCCTGAGCACAGCATTCAGATTCCCCAGTTCTCTTTCTAGCTTTATTTCTTTGCACTAATATGTGACCAAACAGTTTACTGACCTTTATTGACAGTAACATTTGACTGGTGTATATAGTTTGTGTTACAAGTTTATTCAGTGAGTTTGATTGGTCAGTTGTTTTTCATAATGGTTTGCTAGTCCTGCAGATGTAGTTGCCAGAATCTGATCAGTGTTTGTCCGTCAAAATCATCCCTTAATACACCCTATTATATTGAATAGGTATTTAATTTACTGTAGTTTTAAATAAGTAAATACCGAGATCCGCGCCATCTTCGTGTTGTGATCACAATAATTGAGATCGGGTTCGGGATCCGTTTCGAGAATTTAACCGGAAGTCGGTTTGTTTTCATGGGTTTGTGAAGAACTTCAGAAATTAGAGGAATATTTATTCCTTTCCTGTAGTAACTGGGTTAAGAAATTGATTTAAATTATCATGTAAAGTTTAATCTCCATATACTGTAGTCACGCTTGTTCGTCTGGTACTGCGTAAATAAATTTAAGTCCGTACAATTACCAAATCTTGTTGACAATTTAGACTTCGTCAACTTCACGTGTTTGTGTTATTTTTTTTTGACAAGCTTATCATTTGAAGAAATTCTTATCAAAGAGTTAGCGCTTTCAACATGTAATTGAAATTCTCTTTCAGTTTATATATTTTTTTTTATTGCAAATTTTTTTTCTTTTCAGGAATTATTTGTAAATACTTGACAAATTTTGAAAAGCATTTTGAAAGTATATTTTGTCTTTGAAATTTGCACATATTTGTTTACATTTTCTGCAAACCGGAAGTGCATCTTTACATACCGGAAATACTCTTTGTTTACAGGAAGGGGTTTGTTTACATTGACTATGCAAATGTTTTATAGTTTTTATGTCGCATGCTTGTGTTCCTATCATGTACATTGTGTTGTGAAAAATGATTGAGTCTGAAATTATTCACTTATGTATTTCACACAGATTTTCAGAATCATTTTGTGTACTTTGTATGTCACCATAGACGCTCTGAGTTTCCATCTATCAGGTGATACTGATTTTTCATGCAGTAAAATCATGGAGTTTTCAGCGAAAGAGATTGGCAATATTGTCACAGCTTTTAGAGAATTAGATGTTAAACCAAATGTAGATTCACCCCAGAGTTTTATTGATTGGATGGTAGATTATCATGAACAATCTGTTTTGCCTATTGGTATTCCTAAATTGTCCTTGTTTTCAGGAAAAGGTGCAGCTTCATTTCAGGTTTGGCACTATGAAGTTCGGTGTTTAATTCAAGACGGATACCCGACAGAGATAATACTTCAAGCCATTCGACAGTCACTTAAAGGAGAAGCGAGTAGAACCGTTATGAGTTTAGGTGTTGAAGCAACACTATCGGACATTCTCGCAAGGTTGGACAGTATGTATGGATTTGTCGAGAGAGCTGAGGCTGTACTTGCTGATTTTTATTCAGCACGACAGAAGCCTGATGAAGATGTTACATCATGGAGTTGCAGATTAGAGGACATAATGTGTAAAGTGCGTCAAACTAAAGACATTGACTCTAGTGAAAAGAATTTAATGCTGCACAATATGTTGTGGATTGGACTAAACTCTCCATTAAAAGACATCACTGGATATCTGTTTGACAGCATTCAAAGCTTTGATGAACTTCGAACAGCTTTAAGGAGAGTGGAACAAGAACATTTGGTTCGTAGTGATATTCATAAGGAAGACAGAAATTCAATGGAACTCAATGAGAAACAAAATTCACACAAGAAACAGAAATTGGTGAAAAAGAAAGACACAAGTGACAAATTGAGTTCCATCACTATGCAGGTTTCATCGGAACCAAATATTGATAATTTTTCAGTGAACAGGCAGGATCATGAACAAATGAACACTGGAACTGTGTCGTCGACATCTTATGTACCATATGATACTGGTGGTCAGAAATATTCTACAGAGAATGGACCTGTGTGTTACAAATGTGGACAACATGGACACATTGCGATTGGATGTCGAGTGATTATGCACCACAGGAGACAACCATATCAAACTCAGAAGTTTGCAAATCGAGGATATATACATCAGCAGCAGTATACACCATCCTCACAGGCTTACAACAAGAAGTCGTCATTGATAGGAGAGTGTAATGAAGTGTCCGTCAAGATTTTTGACGTTGCAACTACTGCACTACTTGACACTGGATCAACCGTATCTACCATCAGTGAAACTTTTTACAAGGAACATTTTCCTGATATTCCATTGCAATCATTAGACTTTGCATTGAATGTAGAGTGTGCAGATGGACAACAACTTCCATATTCAGGATACATTTCACTGGATGTACAGATATAAGAATTTCATCAGTCCCTTTATTGAATGACTGTTTGTTCCTGGTTGTTCCACAGAGTGCATATAATTCGAAGGTTCCTATTCTTATTGGGACTAATCTACTGTGCATCGTAATGGAAACTACCAAGGAAATGTATGGAGACCAGTTCTTACAGAGAGCAGACATGCATACACCATGGTAGCTGTCGATGAGATGCTTGGTAATGCGTGAAAGAGAACCTGCCAAGAACAGAGACAAACTAGCTCTCATCCGATCAGCAGAGAGTAGGAAGATCACTATACCTGCCAACAGTGAAGTTGTGATTAACGGCTATCTGGATAAGCAAATCAACTATGAACCAGTGTGTGCGATTGTACAACCAACAACTTCATCGTTCATTCCTGATGATCTGGATATTTCACCTACTCTTGTCTCGTACCATTACCAAAAGACTTGACTAGTGCCCATCCACATTACAAATGTTTCAACTAGGACAGTCACAGTTCCACCAAAGGCATTACTTTGTGAACTTCAGCCTGTAACAGTGGAAAATCAAAAGCAACTTAAAGGAGAGAAAATGCCTGATTTCGACATCATGGAAAAGATAAAGATAGATGACACTAATCTTGCTGCAACAGAACTACAGAAAGCCATTCATTTCATAAAGACCTACAATGATATATTTTCCAAGAATGATGAGGACATTGGACTTACAGCCAGAGTGAAACATCAGATAGAACTTACCAATACAGTGCCATTCAAACAACGCCATAGAAAAATTCCCATCAACATGATTGATGAAGTGAGGAATCACATACAGCAACTCCTTACAAGCGGAGTCATCAGGAGGTCAAAGTCGCCATGGGCCAGTAATGTGGTTTTAGTGAGAAAGAAGAATGGGCAGCTTAGGATGTGCATTGATTACAGGCAATTAAACCAAAGGACAGTAAAGGATGCATATGCTCTTCCTAGAATTGATGACATCTTATATTCTCTTCATGGAAACAAATACGTCACCGTCCTTGACATGAAGAGTGGTTATCATCAAATGGAGATAGAGGAAAAGCACAAGCAGCGCACAGCCTTTACCGTGGGTCCACTTGGATTCTTTGAGTATGAGCGGATGCCATTTGGATTAGCCAATGCCCCCGCCACCTACTAACGACTGATGGAGGACATATTTTCAGACCTTAACCTCAGTATTTGCCTAATCTACTTGGACGACATCATCGTGTTTTCAAGGACATTTGAGGAACATCTTGAAAGGCTCGACAAAGTTCTACAAAGAGTACGGAATTCTGGATTGAAACTTTCTCCATCTAAATGCCAGTTCTTCCAGACTAAGGTTAAATATGTCGGACATATTATTTCAGCGGAGGGAATATCACCAGACCCTGACAAAGTGGATAAAGTGAAGTCATGGCCAGTACCAAGAACACCCGAGGAAGTACGCAAATTTTTAGGATTTATCGGTTAATACCGGAAATTTATAAAGAACTTTTCAAAAATTGCCAGACCTCTCACAGACTTAACACCTAGTCCACAAGCATCAAAGAAAAGAGGAAAACAACAGTCATCAGTCGAATGGAAATGGGGTAAAGATCAACAAGAGGCTTTTGATGTTCTACGCCAGCACTTGACATCACCACCAATACTTGGCTATCCAGATATGACACTGCCATTTGAACTTCACACTGATGCAAGCTCCAGAGGACTTGGTGCCATTCTTTACCAAGAACAGCAAGGAATGAAGCGAGTCATTGGATATGCGAGCAGAGGACTTACACCTGCAGAACGGAATTATCCAGCCCATAAGCTTGAGTTTTTAGCCTTGAAATGGTCCATCACAGAGAAGTTCAAAGATTATTTATATGGATCCAAATTACTGACAACAACCCATTAACCTACATCCTTTCCAATGCCAAATTAGATGCGACAGGTCACAAATGGGTTGCAGCATTATCCGCCTACAATTTCGACATAAAATACAGACCAGGGAAGAACAACGCAGCAGCAGACGCATTATCAAGACTGGAGTCAACGAGTAAGGAAATGGTCACCATCTCATCTGATTCTATTAGTGCCATCAGCAATTTACAAACAACACCTTGCATAGAATCAATTTCCATCTCAGAACAACCAATTGCCCAGTTACAAGATCCTCATGGATTGATTAGGTTTGATATTGCAAAGGCTCAACAGGAAGACCCTGAGCTTTTACCCTGGATACAGAGTATTTATGATGGATACAAGCCAAGGAAGAGTGATTTATCAGGATCCTTTGCAGACACCATTTTGTTTAGAAACTTCGACAAACTGAAGCTCATTAACAACATTCTGTATAGAGAAGTTAAGGTGGATGAAAACAAAGTCAATCAGCTAGTTGTACCATCAAGCTTAGTAAGCCATGTACTAAAGTCTCTACACAACAACATGGGAAACCCTGGAAGAGAGAAGACATTAGGTTTACTTAGAGATATATTCTTCTGGCCTGGACAGTACAAAGATGTAGAAAACTGGATTTCAGAATGCAGAAGATGTATACTTAGGAAAACACCAGCCCAGGACAAAGCAGAACTTACCAACATCGTCACCTCACAGCCACTCGAATTAGTTTGTATGGATTTCCTGTGTTTGGAGAGAAGTAAGGGAGGATATGAAAATGTGCTTGTGATAACAGATCACTCGTTTTGCCATCGCCATTCCAACTAGAAACACTACAGCAAGAACTACAGCAGAGGCATTTTTCAACAACTTCATTGTTCACTATGGACTCCCCAAACGTATTCATTCTGATCAAGGCGCAAATTTCGAGAGTAAACTTATCAAGGAATTATGTCAACTTTTTGGAATATCAAAATCAAGGACTACACCATACCACCCCATGGGAAATGGACTATGTGAACGTTTCAACGCAACTTTGATAAACATGTTAGGATCCTTAGAGCAATCAAGGAAAGCAGACTGGGAATCTTATATAGCTCCTATTGTACACGCTTATAATTGCATGAAACAGGAAACTACCAAATTTTCGCCTAATCATCTAATGTTCGGAAGAGAACCAAATCTGCCCATAGATATTGAATTTGGATTACATAAAGAAAATCAGAAATCATCAACTCTTACAAAATACATTGATAACTTGAAAGAACGCTTAAGGAAATCTTACCAGTTGGCATCAGAAGCTGCAGGAAAATCACAACAGAGACAAAAAGATAACTATGATCTTAGATCCAGAGGAGCTGTATTAGAAGTTGGCGATAAAGTCCTGGTGAAGATAGTTGCATTTGATGGCCGACTTAAACTCGCAGACAAGTGGGAGGAAGAACCGTATTTGGTGATAGGTAAACCTAACCAAGGGATTCCTGTCTACAAAGTCCAGAGGGAAGATGGAGTTGGTAGAATAAGGATACTTCATAGAAATCTACTCTTACCCATTGGACATGTTACCGAGTTTCAACCAAAGGTAGATTCCAAAGAAAAGAAGCCAATGCCAGCAATGCGGAAACCCACACCAAAGCCAATGACTAGACAGAATAAGAGGGAAAACAGGAACACAACGTCATCACATTGATGCCCCTAACATTGTGTTACCTGAAGTTCAGACAGAAAGTGGTATTGTGGATGAAGATCTTCAAACAGTTGGGGACGCCCATCAGACTGGAGAAGATGTATTGCAAGAGAATACAGATAATAAGACTGCTATGGAACCTGCACCACAAGCAGATGATCCAGAATCTGAAGCTGAACCAGCAGCTGTTATTGAACAAGATAGAGATGAACCTGGAGCTGAACAGGAAGATAAACCTGAACCAACAGGAGAAGTTGAAGTAGCAGATGAAGCTGAACCAGAACCAGATGATATAAGTTCACCTGTTGCTGCTCCACGGAGATCAACCAGGACTAGAAGAGAGCCAGATTGGTTAAGAAGTGGAAATTATGTGCGATTACAACAAGCCACTATTGATCCGCATTGGACTGAGAAAGTATCATTGCTACAGAACATTTTGCAGGATGAGCGTTGTCAAGGACTAGAACGAGGTGAGATTTTAAAAACTTTACTCGATATTGTTAAGAAAACTTAAATTTGTAAATTTCAGTATGATTTTAATATGGTTTTTAATTTTAATATGATTTAATTTACATTCTTTGTATGAGAATGACGAGGACGTCATTTTTCGGAGGAGGGGAAGAATGTAGCAGTGTGTTTTTAATTGTATATATTATAAAACATACAATAAGGAATAAATAGGTATATTATTGATATACCGGGTAAATGAAATTGAGTCTAATATAAAACCTAGATCCACCCCTTTACAAATACTTGTGAGCGATAAAGTTCAAGGTCATTCTCTTGGGGTTCTGTCTTTTTATTGGTTGTGGTTCTGAGTAGTTCTCAGTTACTAGAGTCAGACTACTCAGAGGTTTTGGCCAGGTTGGCTGTGTAAATTTACAGAGTTGTTTAGACAAAGAATTTTAAAGACTTTCATGACTTGAGACCTTTAGAACAGACCTGGAAGTAAGTATTTACTCTATTAACATTTTTTATCTTTATAATACCTTTATTTAGCTAATATCACTGTTTAAAAGAAGAGTGAAAGGTTAAATAATGAATTAAAGCTTAATCTTCAGTTTATCATCACAGAGAATATATTTATTAGAATCATGAGTATTGTATTATATATAGTACAGTTTGTAGTATTTCTTATTAGATATGTAAGCTGAAGCATCCAGTAGTTTTTGGTGTTTTAAGGAATGGACCTTGTCCCATAGATAGGTAATTAGCATATGTTACCTTTTGTATATTTTAAAGTAATAATATAATATCATTGCATTAATTGAGATGTGATTGTAAAATATATGTGTAAAGATTAACTGTACAGTGATTTATTTATATGCTAAATATTTAAATTAAAAGAGATAACTCTTAACTGATAAATTTATCTTTTGTACATCAAAATAAGTAAAATAGAATACATGTATACATTTGTTATTATTTCATGTGATATTCATTGTTATTGTTTTATTTTATAGGGCCATTCATTTACTTGATGAACATCCATATTAAATACATATGAACCCTTAGGCAGGAGTTGGTTGTCATTACATCATATATATATAAACCACCCCTGCAACATAAACACTGTTTTAAATTTAAGTAAAAATTTCGTCTTAAATTTAAGATTTAGACTTAGCTAAGATCACGTACTTAAGTGGATCACAAAACTATCTTAGCAAAAACTTAGTAAAAATTTGTCTTAGCAAAAATCTTACCATAAAATCTTATATGTCATAGTAACGAGAAACTCTACGGATTTCAAAGACGATGGAAATCTGTCAGTGGTCTGACCAGGAAATCGAGGATCGTGAAAGAAAGAAGACGCTAAAAATCTAAACTATTTTACACGTCTGCATAATTTTACTATCACGTTCAGTAAAAAAGAATATTATTTTGGTACATGTATCTCCATAATTATACACTTTCAATTGTTGTTTTTTTTTCATTTAAAAAGGGTTGACAAATTTTAATTGGTTTTCTCTCTTAAGGTATATATTTATTGGAAAAAAATAATGAAATTTAACTTAATTAATTAACAAATAAAAATTGAAAAACTTGAGGTATTCTACGAAATCTTGTAAGAAAAAAATTAATTGAAAATGAAGACATTATTTTTGTTGCAGTTAACCTGAGGGATATATCAATACATAAAATTAATTTCTTATAGGGTTCCCTGGTGTGTTGGGATGTGTTCATGGAACGTTTATCGATAAAAAGTGGACAGGCGTCCCAAGTTTTAATTAACAGGTTAGAAGTTGTAAATTAATCATGATTTTATAAATATTAATTTCTCTTTGGACTGTTAAGCACCACTGTTTTGGTGCACGTGGTGTGCTCGCCATACTGGAAAATGGGTCACAACCTCGAGAATAGAATATGAACTGCACCGTTCACAAATGCCTACAGGAGCAGCTCCGTTCCGATGTGACTTCTCTAAAAACCTAGAGTCGTGAGTAAGATACCGCTGCCACAACGCCAATAAGAGTGAGGTATAAGGTTTGAGAATTCCCAACACATGTGGATGGTACAAAGCGCGCACTTTTAATAATGCAGCCGGAAACGACGAAAATACACATAACAATAATTACAAAGGTGGAAATAATATTTCAGGAGAGTGCCAATGTCTGGCGTAGAAAAAGAAGTGTGGCCTCTTGG
This sequence comes from Saccostrea cuccullata, assembly GCF_032062105.1. Classification (NCBI taxonomy): domain Eukaryota; kingdom Metazoa; phylum Mollusca; class Bivalvia; order Ostreida; family Ostreidae; genus Saccostrea; species Saccostrea cuccullata. The sequence goes on along the minus strand of NW_026934099.1, from coordinate 103,052 downwards.
TAAGTTACTTAGGAGAGTACAAACACACAAGCCCCTGACGTTACTTATTTTTCTTAAAATAAAATAAATAATTCCCCTATCTATAACATTTTGAACCTTTCGTGACAGTATCTTTTTTAAATTTCTAATGGAAGCAACTGTAATGACGTTTTTATTTCGTTAATTTAAATGTTAAGGTCCATTTTTTTCATACCGGAATAAAGGATTTTTCTCAAGCATTAATTTCTTCGGGAAACGGGAGGGGGTTACATTGTTGTCCATAATACTAAACACTGTCTTAAATTTAAGTAAAAATTTTGTCTTACTTTTAAGATTTAGACTTAGCTAAGATCACATACTTAAGTGGATCACAAAACTATCTTATCAAAAACTTAGTATAGATATGTCTTAGCAAAAATCTTACCATAAAATCTTATATGTCATAGTAACGAGGAACTCTACGGATTTCAAAGACGATGGAAATCTGGCAGTGGTCTGACCAGGAAATCGAGGATCGTGAAAGAAGACGCTAAAAATCTAAACTATTTTACACGTCTGCATAATTTTACTATCACGTTCAGTAAAAAAGAATATTATTTTGGTACATGTATCTCTATAATTATACACTTTCAATTGTTGGTTTTTTTTTCATTTAAAAAGTCTGACAAATTTTAATTGGTTTTCTCTTTAAAGGTATATATTTATTGGAAAAAATTAATGAAATTTAACTTAATTAATTAAAAAATAAAAATTGAAAAACTTAAGATATTCTACGAAATCTTGTAAGAAAAAAATAAATAGAAAATGAAGACATTATATTTGTTGCAGGTAACCTGAGGGATATATCAATACATGAAATTAATTTCTTATAGGGTTCCCTGGTGTGTTGGGATGTGTCCATGGAACGTTTATCCGGATCCGAACGCTCAATGAAAATGAACCTGATTACGTCAACAGAAAAGGATACCATTCCTTTAATGCCACGGTAATTATTATTTTTTTAAATTAATTTCTTATAGGGTTCCCTGGTGTGTTGGGATGTGTTTATGGAACGTTTATCCGGATCCGAACTCCCAATGAAAATGAACCTGTTTACGTCAACAGAAAAAAATACCGTTCCTTTAATGTCACGGTAATTATTATTATTTTTTTTAATTGATTTTGAATGAAAATTGTTTTATATTAAAAGAGGTAATAAATAAGCATATAATTCAATACGTGATAACATATAATATTTATATAAACAGGTATGCAACAAATCCACTTATACAAAAATAACATTGATTTTAAAGAGAGATAATATATTGGAAAAATCAGCAAAATAAAAAAAATTCAAACATATTTCAGATGACCTTTGATGCCAATTTCATTGTTACTAACTGGGTTGCAAAATGGCCAGGATCCTGTCATGATTCAAGAGTCTTTGGAGAAAGTGTTACCTGTCAGCAGGTTAAGAAGGGTAAATATTCCATGCAGTTAATAATTACATCTTTAAAGCTAAGAAAACCATTACCTACATTGTAAATATTCTTATATGGATTTGTGGGGCTGAAATGCGGATCAACATCCCACCCCTGTTCTTGTTTGCGAGAATATGCAAAACGTTCCTGCTTTTCAAGCAAATCAAGAATATACTCAGCAACTCATGACAAAAAGAAAACTTCATGAATAACTACAGACGCGCCAAAAGGTTAATATATTTAATGAATTTATCCATTTATGAATGAAGTAATGAGAGAGGAAATAATACCAGTTGGTACTCGTGTGGACATTGTGACATTCTCCAAAGTCAAAGAGAATGTGTGTGTTATAAGGAATTCGAGCATTATGCGGAAAATTACATTTCATCTGTATGTCCGTGTATTTCACAGCATAGTAACTATGACAAAGTGAATTTAACATAGTGTGTTTAAATAAAGTAGTTCTTGAAACAGCATATATTGCATTTTAACGATAAAAAGTGGACAGGCGTCCCAAGTTTTAATTAATAGGTTAGAAGTTGTAAATTAATCATGATTTTATAAATATTAATTTCTCTTTGGAACATATTTCAGCATCATAGATTGGTACACCTCGATATATCCTATGTGACAAAAATGATTGAGCTGTTTTAAATTCTTTTGTATTCGTTTGTCCATTACAAATTTTTCTAGTGCGGAGGACAACCACATTCAGTGTATTTTCCTCATTTAAGGTGTGGGCATTCTGAATAAGGTGTAAAATGGGTGTCCACATTTCAATCAGAAGCTCCCGATCTCCTCCACATTCTGCAACACAATACTAAACATGACTTATTATGCTCCGTCCCCAAGGCATCAAATCTTTATTTTCTTTGCTGCAACCTACTTTTTTTGACGAATGCTATTTGCCATATGCCAGACATCAAATTGATGGAATACATGCGGCAATTGCATGGTCCTTTAAATAATTTCTTATTAGTGCATGCATGTCACTGCAGAAAATTTTGATATTGTCGTGAGACGAGTAAAACAATATAGACTGTTCTCGAATATTATTCATATATTCATTGACCCGAGGTCAAGCTCTTGAAAACGAGGCTAAGCTAGGTCAGCGTCAGCATCAACATGGAGTCAAACAAAAACTGCGCAACAGTTTCTAAGCGAGACGAATATTGTTGCGTGCCTTTGTGTAATGGGAATGCCAGAATTCACCATGATCTCAGTTTCCATCATATTCCTAAAAATCTAGAGATGCGGAAGAAATGGCTCGTTGCTATACGACGCGACGAAGGACCCCAGTTCAAGGTACAGTGCAAATTTATACTGACCTACCGGTACGGACACATGCGTAATAAGACGTCAATAAAATTATATGACTTTATAATTTTCATGAAAAATGTATTCATGGCAGTTAATCTACAAGTTGATTAAAGCATATTTAATGCCTAATCATCAGATTATGGACGTGCACCAATGTATTTCGAATTTCCTTGAACATGTTGAATGACCCTGCAAAACTGAAAGTAGGCTAGCGAACGTTTATTCTATTGTATTTTAGTGAAGTTGTGTAGAATTTCCTATATAGTTTCTGTGTCATAATTCCAAAACATAAAAATTTTCTTTAGATTGGAAAAAACACAGTGGTGTGCTCCAGACATTTCAAGGAACAAGATTTTCGCTGGACACCTAATAGAAAATGCCTAACAAAGGATGCAGTTCCATCAATTTTCGACTGGACTTCCACTGTCAGAAGTAGAAAGATGCCATTACTTAGACAACCTTTGATAACCCTACATAAAGACAAAAATTCAGCAGAATTAGATAAAATAATATCTGATGCCAGTGATTCTGAAGCTGAAAATGATGAGATACTAGAGGGGAATCACAGTGATAAGTATGTTAAAATTCAACAATAATACATTAAATCTTAATCATCTACTGAAAAAGATCAAACATCTTATTTCAATAAAAATGAGTAACAATACATTTCCAAAACATGAAATGGAAACACATGGTAATTAAATCTAAGGCAATTTTCATGATTTTTAAAACAATATATTTGAAAAATTTTATACAATTAACTTTTGCAGAGAAGATGAGGTTGATAACATTCATTTAAGCTGCCAAAGAAAAATGCGTGAACTACAATTGCTGATTGAACAAAAAGAAAGTGAAATCAAAAGGAAAAATGAAGAGTTTTCTGATCTTCAACAGAAATATCACTTGGAACGGTTTGGTGTGACTCGATTTTCCTTCGACGATGACTTGATTGAATTTTATACTGGATTTCCAAGTTATAAAGTATTTTCTATATTTTTTTCTGCATTAAGACCAATCGCTTCAAGAATGAAAAGTGTTTATTATAATTCTGTAGATGACGTTAACATTAGGGGGCGCCCAAAATCGATGGACCCTATTGATGAACTGTTTATGTTCTTATGTCGATTAAAGTGTGGTTTTCTCACCGAGGATTTGGCTGTCCGATTTAACATTCATGCATCAACTGTAAGCCGTAAAATAATTACATGGACAAATTTCTTATATTTCATCCTTGGTAGCATTAATATCTGGCCTGAAAAAGAAAGAATTCAAGAACACATGCCAAATGACTTTCAAATTCAGTACCCTCACACTCGTGTTATTTTAGATTGCACAGAAATCTTTACCGAGAAACCTTCCTCTTTAGCGCTCGCATCAAAAACATTTTCCTCCTACAAAAGCCACAATACCTGGAAAGGACTAGTAGGAATTGCACCTCATGGAGCAGTGACCTTCATTTCTTCACTATACTCAGGGTGCATATCAGACTTAGAAATCACTAAATACTCTGGGATTCTTGACCTATTAGAACCTGGGGATCAAATCATGGCTGATAAGGGATTTGTTCTTGACAAGCTTTTGAAAGATGGTGTTACTATTGCAACTCCACATTTTCTTTGTAGTGATGGACAGTTTTCAACTACTCAGATACAAGAAAATCAAAAAATTGCCTCTCTTAGGATTCACGTAGAGCGCCATATAAAAAGAGTAAAGGAATATCGCCTTTTGCAGTCTACTGTTCCTCTTTCTATTGCAGGATCGATTAATCAATTATGGACAATTGCAAATCTACTTACTCTGTTTCGTAGACCTTTAATAAAACAAAAAAACTGAAAAAAGCATTGTTGTCTTCTTTTAATTATTGTAACTTTTCTTTCACCCATTTTCTTTAATTCAAGTAATAATCAAAGAAAAATGCATCTAATTTATCTTTTGCTTGTTGCCAAAAATCTTCATCAAAATAAATGGTTTCCAAATGCACATCGTTCTCCAGCCAAACAAAAAAGTCACACCAAGACAAACCTGTCACCGCCATTTGTGTTTGAATTTGATAATAATAATTGTCATTTGTCTTCAGTCTCAATTGTCCATTAGTGTTGGTTAGACATTTCACTTTTGTTAAGTCGTCAGTATTTGGGCATTTGATTTCAAGTAGTCCATAGGACGGATTTCTGTTAGGCATGTACAGTTTTCTGTCTGGTGTTGCAGCAATCCAATGGCAGTAGGGACTGACAATCACTCCGCAAGGAAAAATATTCACCTCATTGTCCATTTTCTGAAAATTAACAAATTGATTACAAGTCATATTATTAATATTGATTAACATGATTAAAATATCAGAAATTTTGGTTGAAACAAGACTCACTTAATTTAACTCAACTTAAACTGAAATTAAAACCAAGAAGAGAGAAAAAAAACAATATTTAACATGTTAATGAATATAATTACTTAGGGGGGGGGGGGTGTTCTTATCATTTGCATGTGAGCAGTCTTAAAAAAAGTGTTCATTGTTTTGCAAAAAGAAAGTGTTATTTTTAAGCAATTTATTTACCTGCACTATATAAATGTGCCTATATCATATAGAGAATAATACATACTTTTTTTCCATATCACATCTTGTATCACAGGAAACACCAATACATTGCGTCAGCCAGAAGGCTGAAGGCCTGAGGGCTGATACAGGATGTGATGTGGAAAAGGGAATGTTTTATTATGTTTATTACATTCTTAGTTCATGTAATAAAATACATTACACAATAAATTGAGAAGAAAATAGGTAAATGATCATGCACAGACTTCTTAAGTGTACATGTACACGGTCTATTGTCTCATACAGTTTGTAGTAACGTTATTTTAAGTTTAAAAGTTAATTTACTCAATTTTATTTAGATATACGTGTAAAATAATTCTTTAAAAACATTTGCGGACTTAATATTTTTTACTGTTACCTAAAATTGGCTGAATTAGATTTTAAAGAGAAAGTTCCTAAAAATGCACGAAACATTCTTCAGTTACTGTATGTGAACTTGCATATTGCGTATGTTAAATATATGATAAATAGAATACTACATACTTAAATTTATATCATATGTCACATCAGCCCTCGGCCCCATATCAGCCCATGGGCCTTTGGCCCTCAGGCTGATATGGAGCCACTCGGGCTGATGTGACATATGATATGGATTTTAGTATGTAATATTCTCTATGTATCAGCCCTGCAAAACCATATCAGCCCTGCAGGGCATGTAAATGTTACTATACAGGACTGTCACCAAAAAGATACAATAAACATCAATTAAATACCTCGCTGTATGCTTGCGCAGCCACATCTTCACATTCGATGCCCCGTTTCATGGCTGCAGTCTGCACATGTCGTGTCGATTTCAACCGGTCAGCAAGTTTTTCACCATCTGAAAGCATAGATCTATTTAAATCTACTAGAATAAATTGTAAGGCAAGATAAACAGTCATGATAAAATATACAACTTTCCCGTACACTCATAAAAAATGAGAAAAAACATGACTATTACATAGGAGGCAGATCAAAGCTATCAAAGTCATATTCTAATGCTTTTTTGGTAAAAAAATTTTGATTTGCTATAAAATGCACAAATATTTGTCCATGAGGCAGTTAACCAAGCATTAATGAAAGTGAAAGCTTTGTGTTGTGAAATCATAAATTGATAATAGAGCAGCGCAAAAACACAATGCTCCATGACGTATTTTATATTAATACTGTAACAAAACTCAACAAAATCACGTTAACATCATAGATTACATGAGAAAGGGAATAACTTTCTTCTAATTTGGTATTTGAGACCTTAAATGCTAATTTACCGGTTGCAAATACCGAATTATAAGATGATTATTCCGTAAATTTTAAAAAAATATTCATAAAGATGAAAATTCAAGAAATGTGTGCATAAATACCTGCTCTTCGCTTGGCTATTTCCCCAGCCTTGGAAGCTGTAATCCTGTCTCTCCTTATTCTATGCCACTTTGGATCCTGAGACTGGAAACGCGTAAGCTCTTCAATTTCTTTGCTTTCTACTTCTGAAACCTTAAGAGATTCCAAGCTTTTCATCTGCTGTTCTGTCAAAACGAAGTTTACATTGTTCAACATAACATTTTTAGCTGGCAAGATAGGAAACGTATTATTATCTACCAGGTTCACAATGTAACCACCAGACAGTTTTTGTTGATAGCTAATAGGGCTTCCCTTTTGAAATTTTCCAAATCTAGTATCTACTGTAACAGTATCAGAACTTTCACCAACAACTGTATTGAACAAAATGTTAGTGTCTGCCATTTTATCAAGTAGGGTGTTTATGTCAACGGATTCATTTTTTGAAACCGGGTTATATAAAGTCGACTTAATCCCTTTGGTACGTCGAAGTGGGTTTTCTTTGTCATAGCCCCGAATAGTCAAGTTGTCTGTTTTCTCCCCTCGTAGTTTTTCCCCCCTGGGCACATGCCAAGTCTGTGGCAAGGAGGTTTTTGCTATATCCGTTGGAATCAGTGTTAAGTTCATCTTTTTATAATGGGCAATTTGATACAGCAAAGCACTGACATGTCCACAATTACCACTCTGTCCAATAGTGCATGAGCAAAATGAATGCTCTATTTTATCACTGTTTATCAAAACCTGTAGATTAAATATAAAAATAAATAAAAGGGGATTGGTCATTTTTTTTTTTTTTGTCACAGAACCCTTTGATTTCTATTTTAAATGAACAAAACTAATTGAGAATAGTTTTTAATCTAAATCTATAATCTATACATGTACCTTCATTTCATGTGGGCTCTCATTTTTCCTCTGAGACCTGTAGCATTTTGCCCTTATCAGACAACCAGCTTCATCCGAAAAAACTGCAAAAAATCCCAAAATTGCAACATTTCAAAAAAAGTTATTTAATTAACCGTAATTATCGTATATAAACAAGAATTTAAAGTTAAAGGGCCTGAATAAAAACCTTAAAAACTTGTCGCATATCAGTAAGTGGGTCAAAACAGATGGATCTATTGTATATGCCTGTATGCATGTCAATGATCAGCTGATCGACTGTAGGCCCAAGTGTATGATTAACAATTGCCAGATCATGTAATATGTACATAACAGCATGATTTGGCAATCTCTAAAGGAATAAAATCTTCCAAATACATTAATCAAATATTAAAATGTAGTGTTCGTTTTTAAATCATTCAACATATCCGTTTGCGCGAATACACAACGTGACATAGGCCTACTATCATCAGATCAAGGTCACTATTAATAACTTACCGGCAACAGAATGCTTAAATCCTTTTGACATTTGTTCTTTTCCGGAGCTACCATGTCTACTTCTGATGAAATTTTCCACGAAAGAAAAGGAAATGTCTGGCACAATGGAAAGGTCTCTCGTTGACGAACTACTGGAGGCTGCCATATTGTTTTCATTCGCTGCCTAGCTTAGCCTCGTTTTGGATTTTTTCATGAATATTTATTAGACCTTTTTAAGAAACGTCTATAATCGTCAAGAGGTAATGATATGTATTACCTACAAACCTGGTTACACACAACAAACAAGGGCCGGAAAGTAGGATGTAGGTCATTGTATAATATTCGGCACTCCGGATCCGAGCCCGACGAGGTATATATACAAATGGTACTTGTACCACACTGTTGATGTTATTATTAATAAGAGAAATGAAAGCGCGTTTGAATCCCTCCCCAGCTCAATACGGGATGTTGAACTAGATTCTGTAATTTGAATGACTTTCAAATCGAGTATTGCATTTGTGTGTGTCATTGTGATGACGTTTCATAAATTGAAATATCGATGATTATTTATTGAGTGTGACGTCATAATATCAATTAAACCGTCGATATACAAGGGTGCATTCGATTATAAGAACTCTTCAGACACTAGTGTCATTGTTGAACACGCGCAATAGAGTATGTAATCGAATGCCTCGAGTCGAGCTCCAATGTAAACAAATATGGCTGATAACGTCGGATTAGTGTTTGCGGTCGATTACTTTCTTGCGAAAGAGGACATAGACGATGATGACGATGATATTGTCCCATATTTTTTTGTTTACTTTATCAGAAGAGAGCGTGTCCCATCTATAAGAATATTCTACGAAGAAGTGTTACCAGATTTCTCTTCTCTTGACTGTAGTAAACATTTTAGACTAACAAGGCAAACCTTCACACGCTTATTCCAAGAGACAGAACCAAATCTAGCCAAGGATATTCGGACACAGGGCAAACAATCCATATTGACGGAGAAACGTGCCGTGGTAGGACTGTGGTATTTATGTAATACAACTTCCATGAGAGAAATTTCTTAACTGTTTGGAATTTCACAGTCCACAGTTTTTGACTGTGTTCATGACTTTTGTGATGCATTATGCTCAGTTCGGGATCGAGTTATATCTTGGCCAGGTCCCAAGCGTCAGCAAGAAATTTCTGATCACTTTGAGGCCGAATGTAAAATACCAGGAATCATAGGGATAATTGATGGCAGTCACATTACTCTTACAAACATTCCCAATGGAGATCAAGTCTACATCAACAGGAAAGGGTATCCCTCACTCCAGTTGCAAGTTATTGTAGACCATATGTTACTTATTACAGATAGCTTTGTTGGATGGCCAGGGTGTACCCACGATGCCCGAGTTTTCAGAAATTCGTATATCATTAATGAGTTGGAAAATGGAATTTTAAATCCACACTTTTTCATAATTGGTAAGAAAATTTTAACTGAGTAAAATGTTTCAAAATTAAAGCACATTAATTAAGATTTCAACAAGGATACCTCTAGATCTTTGTTCTTTTTGTCAAACTTATTGGGGTTAACAAAGAAAATAGTAACTATATAAGTAGGTTAATATGCATGGTTTTCCTATTTTAATAAATTTTAATGTATACATATTGTAAACCTATAAGGGTTTGGGACAAATATTTTTATTAGTAAAATAAACATTATCAATTATTTACAATGTACTTATTAGAGTGCATTGACCCCTAATTCAAGAAGGATGCAGAAGTGTAACACTTTTCCGTAAAAGTAAACAAACAAGTTAATCGGATTAAAGACTATATAACATACCAGGATGTTTATCTATCTTCGGACATGAAGCCCGGAACAATAACTGGACATTATTAAAGTTAATATTAAAGTTATACTTACTTTTGCCTAATACAAGGGCACTGATCACTAGTTTACAAAAACTTATGTTTAAATTATAAATTGTTTTGTCAGAATTCCAGGATTGAGATCCATTTATTGAATAACTTGTTTATCGTATATGCAAATGACTATTATGTATTGTACATTATAAATACTATCTACGGTGATCTACGATTTATCTCTTGATCTCTTTGCTCTTAACCACTATATGATCATTGTTTGTATTCTTTGAAAATTTCATAATTGTTAAATAAATTCTAAGAAAAGACTATTTTCCTTCTTCATTGGTTCACAATATACAAGAAACTTAGTTTAGTTTTTCAAAACATTACAGGAGATTCTGCCTACCCACTGAAGCCTTACCTGATGACCCCTTTCCGTGATAATGGAAGGTTAACTGCCCCCCAGAGACATTATAATAGAAAGTTATCAACATCACGTCAATGTTGAAAGAGCCATTGGCCTACTAAAGTGTAGATTCAGAAGGCTCACAAGCCTACCCTGCTTGGATATAGAACGTGCTTGCAAAGTAATAACTGCATGCTGTATTCTTCACAACATTTGCATTCTATCAAATGACCCTGTTAATGACATGCTGGATGACCTCCCTCCAATAATAATGTCAACAACTATGGACCATTATATGGAAATGCACCCCTTGGTATAAACTTTTTTAATCAGATAGTTCAGTATCTACAAACATTGTAAAATCTAAATATTGTGCATAAGAGAAAAGACAATGATTAGAGACAAGATTGTATTTGAAAATGAAAGTTTAATAAAATTAGAAGTTAAACTTTATAACCATGTATTGTTTTCAATAAACAACTTTTAAAAAAAATTTACAGGGCCTATTTGGCATATCACAAATGTAAATTAATCTTTAAAAAAAGTAAAGAATTAAAGCATTAAATATTGTCAATCCATTGCTCTAATGAAGTGTTAACCATGTGATGGAATTCTAATGTGGGGACACATACATTGTTCCCTATTTGTATATTGCTATAGTCTGATTCTACATTGAAACATGTCTCTTTAAGCAAAGTGTCTGGCGTAAAACACTTTGTAGACATTTCACAAGAGAACTGAGATTCAGGCAAAGCAGAGCAATATGAACAATATGAAAAAGGTGAATCAAAGCACTCTGTTGCTTTTGGTGATTGAAAAATAAACATATGCAAGTCCTTGTAGCAATCCTCAACGTTCTTGGTAAACTCATAAAATTCAACTAAGTTGTATCCAAATCTTTCAAATAATCTACAAAGACACAAAGATAGTAATTGTTTACAAATTCTTCACTATTAATTTTACTGATCATTTTTAGGAATTTTTGGTTTCAGACAATCGATAAACTTTCCCATAAGATTCATTTTTTCCTCGTGTTGTTTTTTTGAAACCTCCAACCTTTCTTTCCTGTATTCCTCTTGTCTTTTCGTGTACTCTTCCAAAGCAAGTAATGCAGACTGATTCGTATTCCTACGTTTGAGGGATTTCTTCGGTTGTGGAGTGCTGCTATCTGACGAATTAGAATCTCTGGAGTCCTCTGCTTCAACATCTTCATTATCTTTGTTATTTTCTGTCTTGTTGTTTTGTCGCGCACTCTTGAAGACAGTGTAAATGCTGGTCTCGTACCACTTTTGTTTCCATAGAGTACAGAAAATTGTTTAAAAAAATGGCATGTTTTTTCTCTGATCCTGTCTGTACATTATTGTCCACCGTTTTCTTGTATTCCCTTTTAAGCGCCTTCCACTTATTCATGCACTGTGTTGCTGATGCTGTAACACCAACAGCAGATAATTCCTTGGCAATGGTTTCCCAAAGACTCTTGTGCACTTTGTTGCTGTTAAAGTCTTTCTCCATTCTACTTCTTATATCGAATAATATTTAAGTGTCTTGTTTATTCTACATTTTTTGGTCCAGTGACTCAGATTCTGCATCTGCACTGCACGGCACTGCACTGCATGATTTTGCATTGAATTAATTTTGGATTGAATTAATGTTTTTGAGAAAGCGCACAATTGTTCGCAGAATTTGCTTTTCCCTTCGTTAATAGCAATGACGGCAGCACTCTGCGGACCCCAAACTAGAGTTCTCGGGAATGGGGAAGCATTTTCGGCACCTTTAAATTCGTTTATGTTCATTGTCGCAGATCCTGGCGCGGGGAAATCTACGTTATATGAAAAAGTTATGTAGTCTGTCTTCGATAAATATACAGAAATAACGGGGAAAAAATTCAAATTGAAAATTATACGACGGCTGGGGTTCACAAACAGCAAATAGAAAACAATGGATATGGAATAATTACAAGTGATGAAGGACACTGATTTATTTCATCTGTTAATACCCAGCAGGGGAAAGGTGAAGGCGAGAGAACGTTTCTTTGCAAGTTATGGAATGGTAAGGGAGATTTCACGAGCTTAGCAAGTGGCACAAGACGGTTCAAGGAAACATCAATGTCACTATTTCTCATGATTCAACCACAGCCATTTCTCTCAGTATTAAGATCAATGATTTCAGGCGATGGGCTATTAGACAGGATCCTTTTATTTTCTACTTGCCCAACGATGAGCAGTAGTGCCACTGTTAGGGAAAATTTTTCTATTCTGAAAGAAAGTTCGATGCAGTCTTTCATAGAGGTAATGATGAACATTTAAGATGACTATAAGGATGGAATAATATACATGTATATTTCTTGCTCTAGTGTAAGATAATGGCTTATTACCCTTCCTAAGATTATAAGAATTTGACTTCTTACAGAAAAATACTCATCTAAAAATTATTTGGAAGAAAGCAAAATATTGCTTTGAATAAATATCTTTCTAGCATAGCTACTGGGCATGTACCAATGGGAGTTGTTGGAAATAACTGCAGTGTTCGTGCTTTATATATATCAGTTAAAGTGATTTCCTAATAGTATATAGATGACTAAATCACTTTTAGTAAAAATAATGTATTGATTAGAAACAATTGCTTAGATAATATAACAAAATCAGGGAGCTCTCAAATCATGGCCTGCACCTGGCTTGGCGGAAACGCGGGAAGAGAGAGAGATATGGGCTCCCGAGCCCGAACCCAATTACAAGTTAAAAACACCCCCCAAATACACTACATTCCCCCCCCATTTTGTGGAGGAATGTCCCAATTCCGACCAAGTGGAGGCCATTTACAATATATATCAGCACATAACACTTTACAAAGATAATGAGTTAACCTCCTATGATTTACATTACAAATGAATTATTTAATATAATCCACAATAAATCATCAATGTCCAAACTATGGATAGCTGTAAAACATAAACAGTCCAAATGAACACAAATTCTGGATCCTCTAGACTGGCTGCAGCAGGCGGTATTAGCGAACACGACTGCCTGGATCCTCCCTGGGCTCCGAACACAGGACACCATCAGACACATGGATTAGGACAGTAGGACACTCCGACACTGCAAATCAATTTGAATACAAACATGTATTTGCCCCGCTCAGAGAGCAAGGGGCATGGACATCCTTAGGCTACTTAAACTTCTTTGCCTTACACCTTTTACGCCCCTGACTCGCAGAAGCCTGGGGCTTGTAAGGTGGCTCTGGCTTGTTCTAACATCTTTCAGCCCGACCACTTGTCCCTGTGTAAGGTGCTTCCTTGTTACCACAGGACTTCATATGTCTCTCTGTGTCCACAGGAGCAACAGCCTGCACAGCGTTGATACTTACTTTATGCATAGCCTGTGAGGTCTTGCAACTCTCAACTCTAAACTCACCAGCACTACAGTGCAGTTCAACCCCAGCCTCCTGCATAAAGTCAATGCCCAAGAGCATGTCAACTTGCAAAGGTGCAACATATACCGGGTGTTCAAGCTGCATGCTCCCTATTTCAATGGGTAAAGAACCCAGAGCGCCTACCGCCATGGTCACCCCGCCCCCAGCCAGGTCCACCACTGTCCTTGCTTTAATCTCTGGGGGCGGAGACATTCTGTCATAGAATGTCTGCGATATAGTAGTTATCTCGGCAGCAGTATCAACAACAGCGCTAACCTTGTGGCCATTCACAGTTACAGGCACATGCCATGCACTTTTTCCATAGCCAAGACTTGACGATGCAGACTGAGTAACCCCCACTGGTGGGGATTCTGGTGTGCACACCTGCTTATCCTCAGTCCGTTTACTTTTACCTTCCTTTGAAGGACCTGAGGACTCAACTCTATTCGGGCACTCACGACGGAAATGCCCAGGCTGATGACAAGCGAAACACAGACCAGATCGTCGTCGTCGTTTGCGTGGCTTGGGGGAGGAATCTCCATCTTTGCCGCGAGAGGTCTTTTGCTTATTACTTTGTTTCGACTTGTCGTCCAAACTTTGCTTCCACGCCTTCTGATGTCTATAGGTTTCAAATGACCCCTTATATTGAGCTGGTGCGGGAGATCTCGACAGACCCGCACCTGGCGACTGGCTTTCTAACGAGACAGAGCGAATTCCTCCACTATGCTGAGGGATAAAGGCTTCGCGGCTTAGCTGAAACAACTTTACTTGCCTAACAGCCTCATCTAGATTAACAGGGGGGCTGTCTATTAGCCGTCTGCCTGCGCGCACATCCGTGCAGCCCATCGCAAACCGCAGGACTGCTTGCTCCTGGAGCACTTGTCCCGAGACTCTAGCCCCTAGAGCGCGTTGCGCGGTTTCCATGGCACGTTCACCCCACTGCTCTAGACTCTCATCAGTCCCTTGAGTCATGGAGTTAAACTCCACTTGCGACGCAGCCTGCAATGTACCCTTTCCAAAGCGTTGCTCGAATCGCAATGCTATTTCCCGAAAAGTCATATGCTCACCCCGTGAGGAGAGCAGGTAGAAATACCTTAGTGCTGGTCCCTCGACAGAGACACTGAGAGCCAATAGACTATCATCATCGTCCCATCTATAATATCTTGCCAAGGTCCGAAATTTAGCAAAGAATAAACCCCACTCTAAACTTCCATCATACTTAAGACACTTCGCCTCTGCTGGGATATTACGCCAAAATCCTAGCGAGTCACTACGAGATGAATCCAAGAGTATTCCAGGGCTTCCTAAAGAAGTACTTTCCCTGCCACAGAGAGGCGCACCTGATACATTACTCTCCTTTGGCCCAAGCTCCACAACTGGACTCCCCAAAGTGACCACTGGCAAAGCCTTCATGCGTTTCTGACCCCTATCATACATCTGCCCCGATGCAGAACATGAGTGACTTGGAGTCCCGGGGCATTCTCTACTTGCATCTGCCCCCTGAGGCATGGCGTAATCCGACCTACCCAGATGTGATGGACATACAATACTATAATAGGGCTCCACCCAGGGCGCTGCCCCCATACTGTTGTGTGACTGGGTCCTAATGCTTGCAGGATGACTAACCCCATTCCCCTGACCAACACTTTGGTCTGGAGATACCATCAATGGGTTACCGCCATACCCACCAGAAAACAAGGCTCTAAACTGCCCCTCATTATTCCTCTGCCCGGATTGGCCCCCATGTGAGAATACTACACTAGTGCTTGTACATGTAACCTGGGTGTTGCTGGGTACACTAGTTACGCAGGTCAAACCACCTGACCCGGGATTCCCTGTGGGGCTACTCAATGAGGTTACATTGTGCCTACTCACTGCATTGTTCCTGTTTTTCTCCCCTGCATGAGATTCCAGGGAGTGGTTATCCCCTGACTTCCCTACCAGGATCTGGGTCAATTGGGCTAATTGGGTCTGAACTCCTTTAACCATGCCAGAACCTGATCATTGCTCGGAGTAACCCCCGAGCTCTGATGTGGTCCACCCCTAGCTGTCCCAAAGTCAGTGGCTGTATTCATACCCTGCCTCTCATTAGTCTCCAGGGTAAGGGACATGTCTACCTCCCCAACCACAGTATTATTCTCACCCCCTCTACTGCCTGAAGTGCCAAATACTGGTGGTCTGAACGGAGTTAACCCAGATATTTGGTCTGCCCAATCCGGTTGAGAGCCACCCCGTGCATTTGCATTATGCCCCTGGACCCATGCCAAACCACCCGGCCTAGCTACCTTGCCCCCCAGGACACCCATGCCACTCATGCGCTCGGGACTCTTAACCTGACTAAATAACTTTTTCTTCTCACTCATAACTCCGAATTGAAATTGACAGACAAGAGACTAATGTTTTGATTGAACTAGTTACAACATGACTTTGTACACAGAAACATCACAAATCAGTTGCAACAGAAAATCCAATTCACATAAATACATATTTTGCAATTTTCATTACTTACACCTGATTCTTATCCGCCGTCGTAAAATTAGATCATAATTAACTCCACATGGCCTGACCGCGCGGCGTCCCCTGAGCGCCGCTTCGGTCTCGTGAGACCTTCAGAAATCCTACCGGCGACGCCAATAAAGTGATTTCCTCATAGTATTAAAACAACTAAATCACTTTGGATAAAAATAATATATTAATTAAGAACAATTGATTAGAAAGTATAACAAAATCAGGGAGCTCTCAAATCATGGCCTGCACCTGGCTTGGCGAAAACGCGGGGAGAGAGATATGGGCTCCCGAGCCCGAACCCAATTACAAGTTAAAAACACCCCCCAAATACACTACACAGTCTTGCTTCTTTCTATATAGAATGAGCCGTGAGTATCAAAGAAATATATATAACATCTTTTCAAATTTATCAGTTCTGAAAAACGCAGAAAACCAGCGTAAGCTGTTAAACAAATGCAACATAAACGCAAATTTTGTAATGAATCAGATTCTTTTCCTCATTTTCCCACTAATTTTGATAACACTTCCAGTGTATAGGATTACATATGAATAAACAATTAAGACTATATTTTAAAGGTTGTCGATATATTGAGTACACTGTACTTTAAGTACTACGCATCATTACCTGTGGTACGCCGGTTTATACTGAACTTGTTAAGTACAGTACATGTTATTACAGTGATTACCTATAGTACGCCTGTAAGTGAGAATAAAATGATCCCTGTTAACAGGTTCAGGAAAAACAGAGTCCTCAGGAATGTGAAATAAGAAGCTTCTGTGCTGCCGAAGTACGCTGAAAAAAGTGAAAATGGTACCATTTTGAAACTCAAAGATACATATACACGTAGTTTGGAAATATAACAGCCGGAGTGCTCAGAGTTTATCCACTTTCTTCAGAAGCCGAGAAGTAGCTACGAGTAGTGATAAGCACTGATGAGAATACAACTGTTGCTGTAGACATGGACATGTTAAAAGCAGAAAACAAACAAAAACAAAGACGCAAAAGCCATTAAATACCAAAGTTAATCTGAAACTTCAATGCATTTAGATCCTTCGGATGAGACCGTATAAACCGAGGCCCCGTGTCACAGTAGGTGCTGACACGAAAAAGATCCCTCACTGCTCAAAGGCCCTAAGTGCTGAGCATACATGTATGCCACGATGACCTTCTTTTGACATTTTACACCTATATTTAAGTGGCTTTTATTGGCTCAGAATCATCAAAACTTCGTGAGTTGATGTATCTTTGGTTTTCAGAGAGTGACGACCAAAACATACGTTACAGGGACATACTTTTGGTAATTTATGGCTTCTTTTCCTGTACTTATTTGATTAGAATCATCAAACTTTGTCAGTTGAAGCATTTTGGGTTTCGGAGAATGACATCCAGAACTTAGGTCTTGTTGACCTTATTTTGACATTTTATTGCTTTATTTTAGTATCTCCGGTATTTATCGATTTCAAACTTTGTTGATATATCTTTGATTTTCAGAAAATATTGAACAAAAATTAGGTCGATCAAAAATAGGTCAAACTGACCTACTTTTGACATTGTATGACTTTATTGTAGTATATCTGGCATTTTTATGTTTAGAATCATCAAACTTTGTAAGTTGATACATATTGGGTTTGCAGACAATGTTGATAAAAAAGTAGGTCATGTTGATCACTTTTTGAACATCTCAGTTATTTATTGGCTTAGAAACATCATACTTTGTCATTTGATGTACATGTATATTGGGTTTTCGAAAATCATCTAGTTGAGATTGAATACTTTTCGTTATTTCCATATCCTTCTACTAAGAATTAGATCACAGTAACCTAAAATGAGACAACCTATATGTGACATATATCGTATCGACGTAGGAATAGATTAATTGACAATGCATCGTCGATATATCTAAATGTCGAGTTGAAGGCGAGAGCAAGTGTTTTTTTTTTCTTTTTAAGATATTAATGACTATGAAAAGTAAAATATAGATCCAGTACATGTATTTCTCAAACATATCTCCAACGTGTATTAGAAGTAATATACATAGCAGTGAAAGTAAATTTCTGTTATGACAATAGAACAATCCAAAACCAATACAGGTATTTTCCCAAATGTCATACTGATGAGTATAACAACGGTATTTCCTTTTAAAAAGCCATCTTCAGTAAATAAAATCATTTTTGCACCCTCTGCACATTAAATAACAGAATTTTTCTGTTAAAATTATCAGATTAAAATTAATTTCTGTTGTTGATGTTTATGTTTTATATGACATTGGAGGATCCAGGTTCCGACCTTGGACAAGACATTGGTGCGATCCTACTGCAGTCTTGATAGGACTTTAAAAAAAAAATTTAAGATTGTTTAAGCTTCTCCAACAAATTTACGCCTGTTGTGCCTCTTGAATAAAAACTTTGTCATCATCTACAAAATAAATTAGATCAGAACAAATAATCATTTATTAATAGGTGTTTCTAAATGAGTATTTGAATAGTAATTGGTTTTATAAAACACTACTTCTCACCATCAATCAGTTCTTTGCATGTGCGGAGGATAAATTCAGTTTCCTGTGTGGTAAACCAGCACCTCTTGTGCTGTGCTGGTAGGCATCACTATGGCTATAACAAGTATATTGTTTTTATTCTTGTTTTGTAATAATTGGCTTATGTTATAATAAAGAGGCATAGATCATTTAGAAGCATACCAGTGGAAGTACGTTTTCTTTTTCTATCCACCACATGGGTAATTGGTCCCCCGCATTCCTCAATTTCCCTGACCTAAAGAAAGAAAAATACACCATAATAGTGAAAATACATAGCATTAAACTGTACCTTAAAGCAAATCTTTCAAAATTGTCAAAGATATTTGTATCATGAATTGATTTACAAAAGCATTGAAAACAAACCTCTCCAACCACATTTCTCACCACACTCTCTATAACTCTGACAATCTTCACTGCATCGATTTTTTCTGAGTCGGCATGTAATATGCGTCTTACGTTGAGGGACGGTGGTTCATCTGTTGGGCCAGAATGTCACGGGCCAGTGAGTACTTAGATTTAACCAATAAGGAGAAGGTATGCCTATATGATATCTATCTTTATAACCTCCTATAACTCACTTACCGAGGTAGCCGTCGCCTTCCTCAGCTGAGTTGCCGAAATGGCCTTTGTTTGGTCTGCAGCATTCCGCCTCCGAGTTGATACACTCAAACATGATATTTTACTTGAATATAAAAGATACATAAATAAACATGATGAGAGGCCTATTACCGCCTCCGAGTTGATACACTCAAACATGATATTTCACTTGAATATAATAGATACATAAATATACATGATGAGCGGCCTATTACCACCTCCGAGTTGATACACTCAAACATGATATTTCACTTGAATATAATAGATACATAAATATACATGATGAGCGGTCTATTACCGCCTCCGAGTTGATACACTCATACATGATATTTCACTTGAATATAATAGATACATAAATATACATGATGAGCGGCCTATTGCCGCCTCCGAGTTGATACACTCAAACATATTTCACTTGAATATAATAGATACATAAATATACATGATGAGCGGCCTATTACCGTCTCCGAGTTGATACACTCAAACATGATACTTCAAATGAATATAATAGATAATGATAAACACTATGTGCCCTGGGCATATTAAAACGGGGCATAAAATGACTTGATCGGCACATTTTAATCATCACTCTTCATGCTCACTCAGATATTTCAAAATTTTGGACACAATTTTCCCCTTCACATCATGCTCTCCTAATAGAGTCTTCACAACAGTGATTTTATCTCTTTTATGAACCAAACATATGTGTTTCAATCCAAGTCCAGCTGCTGCAATCTTTCTGGACGTCAAGGATGACATGGCCTTCTCCTCCACCAGAGGTTTAAATGACTTCTGAAGGCTATAAATATGAAATGGAAATAAATCTTCAGAACTACATTTCATCTTGAAACAAACAGTTCATGCAGAATTTTCACATCCTCTAGAGAGTTGTGAGCAGCATAACTCTTGCCCAGTAAACTTGTTACCAATGCAGACTGCTTGTAGTTCCCTACAACTTCTTTCTTGAACATCTTTCGGGCAATTTTAAGTGTATCGGCACATGCGTAAATATGTAATATTAAAACAGAAAGCATGCTGCACTCATGTAATTTGTTGCTCAGAACAGGTATGTCATATGACATTATGTTGTGGCCAACTAAAATGGGGTTATCATGCCTTTGCAGGTATTCATTGAATTTTAATAAACCTGATCTCAAATTGTCAGATTCCACTTCTTAGCCATTGTAATAAACAGTGTTTTTCTCAAATGAATATGTTAATTCCAGATATTGCTGTGGCATTTTTACTAATTAGCTGATTAGGCTGAATGTAAATGTTAAATTCACTATCACCATCGAAAGCAGACAACTGCACAAGGTAACTGTCTTGAGCCAATCCAGTTGTTTCAATATCAAACTCAACTAGAACTGTCCAATAGGGACAAATACCCCCCGCCCGGTTTTTCAGAGAAGGTGCCAATTCAAAAATACTTTATGGATCTAGAGATGTTCACAATTTTGCTAACATAAATTTGCAGTGAAATATAATTGCTCATCATATTTTTTAATGAATGAAACGTAGGTGCCACCAAATGAAACATCAATACTAATACATTTTAATTCCACTGTAATTTTTTATTTTTTCATTTAATTTTCTTTTATTACTGCATTAAAAAAATATATTGCAATTATGTGTTATGTCACTCTGCAAACTGATTGTTGAAAAAAAAAAACATTATACAAAATCAAATTAATCTTGATATATCAATTTGAAATGCATTTTGAAAATAAAAAGCTGGTCAACCAGTAATGAAGTGTTTTGACAGACAGTAAATTACAATTAAGAGAATAAGGGAAGAGAGATCTTTTATTCTTGTGCCTTATTCCCCGGAGATAGATAACACACACAATTGATAACAGATTGCCTAAACATCTTCCAACACCAAACTCATTAATTTATCTTTAACTGGATTATTTCCAAGAGACAAATGAAATAACATTATCTTCTGTGCGACTGTTTTTAACACTTGATGATGTTTCTTTTTTTAAGCTTTTATGAGAAGTTTTAAGCTATTATAGTATTTTTGAACAGATATTCTAGATTCTATATCTCAAACCTTATACATGAGCTTAAAATGAACAAGTCAATTAAAATGAAAAATAAACCCTGTAAAATGCAGAAAAATTAACAAAAAGAGTTGAAAATTCCAGGTGCACAACTTCATATGGTGAATAGTAAATGTACAAATTTTTAGATTAAAACTTGTGATAGTTTTTGAGAAACAGTCAAGACAAAACCACAAAATAAAAATGAAAAAAAACACCTGTAAAATTCAAAATAATAATCCAATAAAGATGAACACAACTCCATATGGTGAATAATATGTATACAAATTTTCAGACAAATCCTTCCAATAGTTTCTGAGTAATGGTCCGGACAAAACCTCGTCTACAGACAGACAGACGGACATGGTGATTCCAATATACCCCCCCCCTAAACTTCGTTTGCGGGGGGTATAACAAATTCTCCTTCCTTAGGATCAAGTTTACCTGGAACAAAAAAATGCTAAGGTTAAATTTATCCAAGAAAAAGAAAAACAACAACACCACATAGTGGAGCATCCCCTCGCAAATAGCACATATAAATCAAGACAGGAGTCAACATCAGTAAAAATTACCTCACTTCTTTTTTGTCATGAACTGAACTACATGTTTTTGATAGGAGGAGATAAGTAAAAAAAGAGGGTGGATCTTACAGAAGAAGCCAAGGGTCTTTAATAAGTCATCTGATTGTAATTATACAGTGTTATTATACTATAATATATAAAATTAAACTGCGATATGTTGCTCGAAAAAAAATAAGACAATTAATGTCAAACAAAAGAGTTCCTAAGATGTTGACTGGAAAACATTGCATGAATCATTGTTCCGTCTACTGACTGGGATCCCGGAGGCATAAAAATTTCTCTCAGGGAATATGATTTTAATGATTGATTGATTATTGTTTTTTTACGCCGAGTCGGCAATATTTCAGCCATATTTCGGCGGGAGTTTAATGAGCAAAAAAATCTTAATGTCTCCCTCACTACTAGTATCAAGCAATTAATTTATAATGTTACATTTTATTGATCTTGTTTAGTAAATTACTCTCATACCTAGAATGCTTTCAATGTCCACCTCTGCAGCACACTCTTTGTTGCTTTCGTATGTCTGTCCTTCTCGCAAATGCAAGGAATACTCTCTTCTCTGCTTTCTTTTCTGGATCAAAAAGATAATTAAGAGATATCAATACACAGATTTTTTTTATTTTTCCATATACAGTAGAGATCCGTTATTACGATGTTCACTTTGTCATGGTAAAATATCGTATTACCGAGGGCATCGTACTAAAAGTTCCCAATAAAATCCAGTAAAACATCGTTTGGAAAACATGTTCTTGTATTAGGGGATATATTTTTCTCTTTCTATCTCCTTTTCATGCTCAAATTCTTCTCAAACATGCCATATACAATTAATTCATTGATTACTTATCTTTAAAACTTATTTTCATGATGCTATTTCTTCTTTTTCTATCAAAGTAAAAGCATAGAGCTCATTTTTTAATAGAAACTTCGACAATCTTCTTTTAATTGCCGCCATTTTCTGTAACAAGTACTTTCATTTTCGTTTTTGTCCAGATAATGTGTTCGTGAAAATTTCAATGTCTTCGTAGTCATAGTCATTTCTATATAAAAAACAACCAAAATTCTGATTATTTTAATCTCTTTGTATTCTATTAAAAGTCATTTCTAAATAAACAACATTTTTTTTATTCAAATAAAAAGGTCAAAGTAAATAGACAAGCAATCTGTAAAAATATTTTTTTAATTACTGAAAAGAGGTCAATTAGCAGTTCAGCAATTATCCATTGGTATTTCTGCTGACAACTGAGAGGTAATCCAAGCCACTACCAAAACTGTTAAAACGTTTCTAGTGGAGTTCAAAATTTGTCCAAATTATGTTTGATACCCCAGCTGTGAATTTACGGAGTCTATTTGCAAACGAAATTACACATTATGTGTACCTGTGTACAGCATACATGCATAATATTACATATAACCTTTTATGTATTAAATTAATATATTAAACTATTTAAGTATGAAATAAAGAATAAAAGATTTTTTTTTTAAAAATTACAGCGATAGATAAAGACAAAGCTAGGTTTATGAGTAAACTTTAATTGTTTAACAATGGCTTTGGCATGTCTCTAAGTCTGCTGGGCTCGCTGGAACAGTCAAGGTGGGTTCAATCAAGCGTCACTAATCACCTAACTGCCCTGTTAGTTAACACTCTCTCGGAGCACAGGTGTTCCAATGTTTATTTAGCGTCTCCTTAAGTGGCTATCAGCAATCAAGGTACATGTATATTTACTATAGTTAAATATTGATTCATTTACTGTGACCCAAAATACCTATAGTGGTTATCTACTACTATGTAGGGACAATTATATAACTATTTATATTAATCCGAAATATTGTTTAATGAACTATGGTACTACATATTAATAGATTTATTCCAAATATGCAAGTAATAAACCTTTAGGAGAAGTCTTCTCCTCTTGAAAGCAACTGTGGACTGTTTTCTCTTACTCCAAAGTCTCTTTTTGTCCATTCTTAGGCCATGCACCTTTGACATTACCTCAGGTGAGAGAAGGGCATCCTCATTAGCCTTATATAAAGTATATACATGTACTATATATAAGAATTCTAAAATACACTATTGTAAAACATGAATATTGATGAAAAATGAAAAGATGATGTATATGTGGGTACTGGTCAGGTTAATAATCATTAATGGCTTGTTTATGATTAGATTTACATTTTTTTACCTTATAAGTGTATGTAAATCCTTCATTTTTCTGTAAAACTGCAGCTGACATTCGAGAGACTAATGACCTTGTACTCCCATATGCACTGAAATTTAGAAATAAATGTTACTGATGATTTGACATCCTAATAATCATTGTATATTAAATGCATATACTAAAATGAAATTTAATTTTGCCTCCACCTGAAGATGTTATAGATGTTTTCAAGGTGTAGATCAGTACATGTACTTAATTATGTCTTATAATAAATCTTATCATAAGTATAATCATTAGCACAAGTTGTTTGAAAAGACAAATATGAGAAATGGGCCACAAAACTAATATGAGCATATAACTTGCAAATGAGTAAGCCATAATTCTTGTCTAACTTTTTTGTAATATGTTGATGGTTGTTGATAGGCAGGGGATAAAGGCCTTCTCGTAAATATTGTGTTTACAACCCATGGCAAACAGCTAGAGGAGGGCACTTATTGAGCAATTTCTTAACCTTAACAGTTAAACCATCTTAGCAGTTTAGAATATACATGTAGTTGTTAATCTTAAAATTTTTTCAAAAGTTTTGCACAAGTCAAGTAACAAAAGATCAGCTTTCTGAATATCTGTGAGAGTTAGAAATGGTTTGCGTAGAAGACGACAAGCTTATCCCAATTTTTTCCAACATTTGTAATCTTTCTCTGGTAGTAATCCACACAAAGCATTGAGTGAAAATGTGGTTGTCCAGTTTTTCAGTTCAGCTTTAAAAATACACCATTATTTCTTGAAACATCTGAGGGGATTCTTCTTATGTCAGTTAAAAAATTTAAAGATTCTAGTCTTTCTTCTATAGCATCCAAGTTTGACGGGGACAATTTGAAATTTTCAAACCAAAGTTTTAACATTTATTTATCGTTCCAAGAAAGAGATTGTGCATTGTGTCAATAACAAAATATTGTATTGCATCAAAATATTCGAACTCTATTAAAACACTTTAAAAAGTCTCACATTTCCTTGAAAGTCTATCTCTCTTTGTCTTACCTGTTGCGGTTTTAACTCTCAGCATGGAAATTCAGGGTATATAACTAATTCACGTCATGAATATGCCTCTCCTGGAAGGACTCCAAAAATCCCGTCTTAGATAGAAAAACTAAAAATGTCCGAGGAAGTATATGCTAAAATATACCAAGGGCGTACTTAGCGATGTATCAATCGTCGATTTCGGGCGTTTATCGTCAAATACCTCATCAATATGTGGTTAGTTTGTCAATTATACAAAAGTAACCCTGCTACCCAACGTATTTTTAGGATGCAAAGGTAGGTCAAAAACGTGGTCATGGGTAATTATTTCTAAATATGTAATTATTGACTAACGGTGAAAACAAGAAATATGTGCCAGCTACCCAGAGCAGGAAATACATATGGAGAAACCTCACTTGATAACAAGAGATACAAGCACCAATTTATCCCATTGCGTAAATGAAATGATCTCCCCATTTCTGATACCATCCGATTCTAGTGTTTGAAGGATATCACTTTCCTCTTCATCCAAGTCAAACTGAATACATTTGGATCTGCCAGGCGTAGTAAGATTATTGTACATGTTCATCGTCCGTAAGTGTGTGTGCAGAAAATGATATCGCACTGAGGTTTGGAGTTCAATCGACTGTACTCAAGTTAAGTAGAACCTGAAATCATAATATTAGATTCATGTGTTTTTTTCCATTGTGACATACATAATGACAGCCAAATACCCGTCATCTTCATTATCTTTGTATTAAATCGCATGTATGTTAGTATACCTCACTGGGAATGTCATTATATGGTCAAAACATTAGTGGTTAGAGCGTTTGCTCTAAAGGCGTAAGTTGATTCTTACGTCGCTGTTTGAATCCCACTGTGGGAATTCAAATGCTGTGTTGAAGACTTAGACCTCCAAACCTATTCATTTAAACTAGTGACATTTATATGCGTGCTGTATGAGGTTGAATGGCACCTGTGGTGGGTCATTATCACTTAATGAATTGTTATCAAAGATTGGTGTACCAGAATGCGTTTGGATTTGTTAAGTTCCTTACAGACTACTATTGGTGATTCCTGGAGGGAGTTGTTGCTAGGGGAGATCAGGAATGC
This sequence comes from Saccostrea cuccullata, assembly GCF_032062105.1. Classification (NCBI taxonomy): domain Eukaryota; kingdom Metazoa; phylum Mollusca; class Bivalvia; order Ostreida; family Ostreidae; genus Saccostrea; species Saccostrea cuccullata. Next base: position 76,811 of record NW_026934099.1, on the reverse strand, counting down.
AGGTGAAGAATAGAAACAATTAGCCGTTGCAAGGTATGATTTTCACCAGGGGGTTCCTGCAAAAACAGAAGTCTGCGATGGTGGGTGGTCAGAGATCTTGCAATGGATGGAGTTGAATTGTAGGTGCTGCAACAGGGAAACTTCTTCACAATAGAGTTCGTAAAAATATTTTCATTTTTTCTGCAGGAAAAAAATAATATATCTCAATTTTTTTCGAAACAAAATTTAGAGGTGTACAATGTGACCCTGACCCTGATCCTTTACTGGTGAACCTTGCCTTGAGGAAAGAGTTAGAGGATCTCAAGAGAGAACATGACCGACACAAACTGAGTGCATAGAAGATTGTTAATGATGATGGAGAGACGAAGTGTTACACTGGGCTACCTTCCTTTGCAGTGTTCATATGGATTTTACTAAAATCAAGTAAACTTACTTAAGTAATTTTCAAGTGAAAAGGTTTGTTGCTATAGCAATCATGTTTAGTAATTTATAATATTTATTAGTAATTTTCAGTATGTAATTTATAGAAGCATTTTTGAGTAAATAATTTACTAAAATAAGGAAAACTAGAGCCGAGCTCGTTGCAAAGCAACGAATAGGTCTTCCGTTGGAGCTACGAACTAGAAGACGTAACCTTGAGTCGAGGTCAAAGGCCACATACTAGAGATATACAAATAAAAAAAACTTGTAAGAGAAGCAACTTACAATGTTTCGCTAAGAAAAGGACTGTAAAGGAATAATTGTATGTGTGATCTTGATCTTTTCAAGTGGTCTTGTGCTAAGCAATAACTAACTCTCGTTAGAGTTAAAATTGAGATAAAAAGAGTTAGGTCAAGGTCAAAAGAAAGGCCAAGTTCAAAAATGGTGATGCCATTGAATAGCTCTCATCAATATGCATCAACAAGTGAAGTTTGTTAACACATTTTAAATGGTATATTTAAAATTGAACTAAATACTAATTTAAGAAAAGTGAGGTATATACATGTACATGTATATAAAGTCAAGTTTAAAAAAATGTTAATGCAATTGCATAACTCTAATTTATTTCTTTCAGTATATAAATATTGATAAAAATATCTTGGATAGTTTGTTTGAAACTGAGTTTTGAACTGAGCTAAAGGCAAAGTGTGACAGAAGGAGAGACTGAAGGACAGAAAGTAGGAAGGATGGAAGACGTCTGACAAACAGCAAATGCCTTGGCCATATTCATGGCAGTGCATAACATGTCATGTATGATTATTGGTTTACATAAAAATAGGTCGTAACTTTCAGTCTCGGAATTCAACCCTTAAACTACATGTATACATGCATGTACAAAAACAAATCAACCGACTGACATTCTCTGCTTAGAAGGAAGACATTGTATTCATTCTTAGGGATGGGGTAATTATAGTGAATAGTGAGAGGAATTTAACAACCTGTCAGTCCATGAAACATTAATTTGGAATGTCTGTATACAGCTGCGTGGCTTTTCTTAGAATGAAATTAGTATTTTTTGAAATATGTAAATAATTCTTTTGTTGACGCCGTGACATATTTGATAGGCTGTATAATAACTGTTCGGATATAGTGCCGTTTGAAGGTCCAAAACCTTTCGTTAAATATAAACAAATGTTCTAGTGATCTTTTTTCTGTAAAGTCGAAATGCATGGGAGAAAGAAAGAAACGTATGGGGTCGTTCAAAAACAAATTAATGAGTTGTGTTTTTCATCTATACAGACACTTTTTTCTTCTGGTTTTCCTTGTTTGTGAATTGCCGTTTATTTTGTTTACAAGCTTGTGTTCATACCGCTGTTCATACGCGCTACCAATGTGAGAGGAGAAAACAAGACGTCATCAAGCAACAATGACTGACCAGATGGACGTTTATATACATTGTAATCATTATACAACCAAATATCAGAGCGAATCGATAATTAAGTACCAAGTTAAATACATTAGACTTCAATAGTGAAGGAAAGAATTTAATTTATATTTTATGATAAATAGGCAATAACAAATTTTTTAATTTTGTAAAATCGTACTCTGAAAGTTCTGGATGTATACGAGGGGTTATCAAAAGGTTCGTGGACTGAGGCTATAAAATTAGTACTATGAAGTCGTGGCTTTCAAAATTGATATGGAACATAGAGCAACATAAACTAAAGAAATTTCGGAAATTTTAACCTGATATGTTCATTATTTGCCAAATTATTTTAAAATGAAAACATTATATGATCACCCGAGTCCGCTTCTTCTACCTCATACACTTTTTTATGAGATTCCCTGGAAATGACTTAAACCCGCCTTGTTTATATGAATTTGCAATTTCATGAACAGTGGCCTTCATTGAATATAATATTCCAAATGGATTAATACATTGGGAAAGATGCACGCTTGATTGTGCCGTAATATTTTGCTTTTGGGAGTTCAATACCTATAACACATGATCAACGTCATTTTTGACGAGATTGATTTTTCTTACCTTGACTGCAAATCAACATAAACTGTGTATCTTTTTTTTCGGTGAATCTATTTTGATATCAAAAGACAAGTACTCTGGATGCATTTTATTTCTCTGTAGCCAGTTTCAACATATTTTAGGTCTATACTATTTTTTCAGGGGCAAAACTTTATAGAATGTTTGAAACGGAGACACCCCCCCTCCTTGACGTCAATTTTAAGGCCTCATTTGTTTGGACATTACATGTAAAATTTACGATAAAATTTCATAAAACTTCCAGAATTAGGAGAAAATTTCATATTTTATAGAATAATTTTTCCCCAACAAATACCTGAATAAACGGGATTATTGGATGTCAAATGATTATGTCAAATAAGTTTTTTTCAGTTATATATAAGTCGAAAAGACGTTGATTTCGAGGTTGCGCCGCCTGGACATACCATTGCGCACAAAAACATTACTAATTTATCAAAAAATAAAATTCATGATTCTTGGTTAATTCTTTTGATAGAAAAGATTATGCAAACTAAATATTTCAAAATTCATAGATGTACCTTAAACGGTTTTAATTTTATGGCGCTTTTTGATAACCCCTCGTATGTTTGGTCGCTCTTCTATGTAAAAGTTCATACATATAAAACATGTAATTATTATCGGCTGCGGTAGCGGCCAATCTTTTTGTGATTGTATTAGAGTGCACATGGGGAAATGAGACTTTTTCGTTACTTAAATAAGATAATTCGTAAATTATAACAAGTAAACCATGCGCAAAATATTTTAAAAACTTGATTAAACTTAATATCAATTGTTGAAATATATTTCAATTTCATTGCCATTAATTTTCTCTTGATCATCGATAATTAATGGTCATAAAAAAGAGTTTATATCAGATACTCCTTAGCCTGGGATGGGTCAAGGGTCACCGAACCGGTAGGTTGTGTTTTACATTGGCTCCGTTGTGTATTTATAATTTTGTCATCTTTTAATAATTTAAGAACTTTCTCAGTCCAATAGTCAAGTACCTAGAGAATTCTGAAAAGATGACCTATGTTGACAATGCATTTTCAGTATAATTTAAAGGTTGTTTGCATAAATTAGAAGTTGAACAGTTCGATGAGTACCGTCAGTTTACAAGTGTGTAACTTTTATTGTGTTTCGTGTATGCAAAGTAATACCAGTATGTCTGTCGCCGACACTGCCAAACTTGTATCTGAAAGTAATGCCAGTCATATACGGTGATGCAGGTAGAGGACATAATGACGGTTGTGGTGGCATATGTATTACACTGGAATCAATTCACGATGTCTTTAATAATGCAACTTTCACATATGCAAACACACATGGATACAAAACTTTCAAATATTGAAGCTAAAAACGACAGCCTTCAAAATAGGTTAAGTGAAATTGAAAAGAAAATTGCTAGTTTTAATGAACTTAGTAATGTGGTCAGTTCTGTGAAATCTCATGTGAATATGCACGACAGTGACGTTAAGACATTAAGAAATGACCTAAAAGAATTAGACTGTAATATGAATGCTCTTTGAAATGTCTTTGACACTGTCAGGGAGACAGCGGAGGCAAACAAACGTGGGGTTACAGCAAACAGAAACGATATCGATAAGTACACGCAGCTACAGACAATCTCTGATTCGAAGATACAGAAAGATTTAAAAGAAATTAATGCAAACCTGCAAGAAAGTGTCACTGATTTGAAGGCCCGGTCCATGAGGGACAATCTTGTGTTTACGGGAATATATGATATGTATACGTATATAGTATTTTCTACCTGTATCTACATAGTGAACTGTGATGGCGGAATAATCAGGGAAAATACTATGAGATAAGATCCGCTCTTTATTGCGTTAGTGGTCGCCAATAATATGTAACAATTACACAAACTTACAGAGGACAATATAACACGTCTGGTCGGGTCGACGATCAGCATGCAAGAGAGTGACGATTTCGTCACAGCCCGCATCACTGCCGGCCACGTGATCGGAGGCTACTAGGGAATTCGTCCCTAGCTCCTCCAGGACCATTACATTCCTCCCCATTTTGTAAGAGGGCGTCCCAGCCCGTAAAGTAATTACAATGGGACAAACTATAATATACAAATAATAAAAATTAACTCCTAGCAGGGCCTATCTTACATACATACACATGCATTCACACAATAATAAACTTTAAACATTAATGTCTCTATAATAATAAAAATCACAATTAACAGTTCATCTCACACAGTCACTCATCATCCGCGTCGTCTCGGAACACCACAAGGTCCATCGTTGTTAACATCTACCAAGTGGTCCAACGTTGATACATCTGGATAGGCTCTGCTTAGTTCATCTAAGGGCGACATCTATAGTGCGGCAAAGACATCAGGACTATCTGCTCCCAAATCAGGTAAGTTCAGGTAAGTACATCCGAGTTACCAGTCTCGGTCACGGTATAACTGGTTCAAAACGGTCCCCTCAACTGAGGTCCAAAGAACACTCTAAAGTTCCTAAAAACTAGGCCCGCCAGCAAAGCGACATCCTGTCCCCTCGCTGCGGCGACTCTCCGGTACACCTCCCCGATGTGTCTGGGACCCATCGGTGCTTCAACACCACAAAGAAATTCAGGAGTGTCCGACTCGATCAGCAGTCGGTCCATAGGAATAGCTCTAACTCCCGACAACTGGGTCGCGGACATCTCCGCGATCCGACCTCCAACTCCAAAGAAAACGGGTCGGCCAGACTCCACCCAGAGTCTCACCTGCTCCGGTCCACCTGTGAAGTCTCGGACAAAGATAGGTACCAGGATGGGAACAAACATCCCGTCCAACAGTGTAAGGCAATCTTGGGTAGGGACGCGGCCCAAAAGGGTCGTCCGCGTTCCCCCTCAAAACCAGTATCATCCCGGTACTGAACGACGCCTGGCGGAAAAACTCCGCCAGCACAAACCTCTGACACCTCTGAGTAGACGGACCGGAATAATCCAATCCTATCTCCCCTAGCACAAAGTTCCTATTTCTACACTCTCCCACAATTCGAGCCACATCTGCTTGTGTAATCAAGTCCGCCAACCCAGGGGAAATCCCCTGAGCTACGACCCAATGCGGATTACCAACCTCCGAGAAAGGTTCCTCTCGGAAACCATAAGTTACACATCTTTGCCTCGGCGGAGCTTCCGCCCTCAGACAAACTCATCAATCTCCTTAGACATCACTTACGAACCTACAAAGACATGTAAGTTTATCAAACCCGTTAGACATAGGTTTACTAACCAAATCATGTACAAGTCTACCTAAACCTGATGTTAACCCACTAAAACTTGCACATGCTTCTGCACCTCTGCGGAAACCTAACTAACTAACTAACCAGTGTCGACTATGACAGGACTACATTCGGGGCAGATATACTGAGGTTCAGATTTAGCATAATCCTCACTTATACCCACACACCCTGGGTGAAACCAGTCCCGACAGTTGTCGCACTGCACCATCATACCCTTGGGATTAGACTGTAGGCAAACACAATACTTCTTAGTCTTAGTTCCCCTAGTGGCTCTAGGTCTCTTGGGCGATTGGGGTTGTTAATTCTGGTCTAATCTTTCCCTAACCCGTTTACGAGTACCCATGTATGTACCTACTGCCTCCGCTGGTCTGGGGCTAACTTTTGAGTAACCCCCACTCCCCGGGCTCTCAGGACTTAATCCTGACTCTGCGGACCCCAGCGGTGTAACCACGTTATGAACAAGGGAACTATCCCCATCTCGGGCTACTGACTGTCCGGGCAACCTATTTTTGTAGTTTATTAACCATTTAGGGAGTTGCCTGGACTCGCACCTTTTAAGCTTGTCATGGTGCATGACCTTGACCTCGCGCCGAGATTTTACAACAAATATTGTGTCTGACTTGGTTTCTATTATTATCACAGGACCCCTCCATACTGACTCTACCTTTTTTCCTGCATTGCGGCGCCAGTAAACCAAATCTCCGACCTTGAACTTACTGGTACGGACCTTAATGTCATGCGACCTTTTCATTGCCTTTTGCGCGACTTTTAGTTTTCCGCGGGCAATATCGTGCGCTCTCTGAACATTGTCTTCTACATCACGTACATACTTATCTACCTCACCCTCCTCCCCATTTTGAAAAGACGTGGAAGGCGGTGGGGCGAACATCAAGGTTGCTGATATATTTACTTCTCTACCCAGCATGAGACGATTTGGGGTATACCCAGTATGGCGGTTGACCGCGGAACGCAACGCTCCAGCCAATGGGCCTAAATATTTATCCCATGACTTGGGCTGGCTATCTACGTAGCAACGAACCGCGTCCATCAGAGTGCAGTTATAGCGCTCTACCTGGCCATTCCCTGACGGACGGTAGGGTGTGGTCCTGGCCTTGTGTATCCCTAACATGGCACAAATCTTACAGAACAGCTCACTCTCGAAGTTACGGCCCTGATCTGTAAAGATTTCGTAAGGATAGCCAAATCGAGAAAAGAAGTCATTGATAGCAGAACGAGCGGTAACTTCCGCTGTCTGAGACGGAAGCGGAATACACTCTACCCACTTGGTAAAGTTATCTACCATCATAAGGATGTATTCGTTCCCGCTATCAGTTCGGGGAAGCGGCCCGAGAAAGTCTAAGTGTACCCTCTCCATCGGGCTTCCCGCTTGGTAGCTCTTAAGCTCTGACCTGTTTGGCAACGAACCTCGCTTATTTCTGGCACATACGTCGCAAGTCTTGACATATAACTTTATGTCCTTTGTCATCCGCCACCAGTAGAACTGTTGTTTAAGGCGTTCTTTAGTTCGCTCGATTCCCTGGTGACCAGAGGACGGTATGTCGTGACATAAGTGCATGACCTCGGATCTAAGACTCCGCGGCACTAAGAACCGACGGGGCGCATCCGAGTCATCCGGTTCTCGCCAAACAACTCCTGTCTCGTCGAGATAAAAACAGTCTCGCTCCAGAAGATAGCATTTCTCTTCCGGACTACAGATAACTAAGTCACTTTCGGTAGGTAGGTCTAAGTACTGTTTAAGATATACCAAAGTCTCGTCATTTTTCTGTCTCTGGGCTAGGTCTGCGGAACTATATGAAGATAACGAAATTCCCGCAGTATCACCTGTTACCTGACAGACTTGAGGACTAACTGTCTCAATCTTGGGATTTAAACTCGACACCCCACTGACATTAATCTGGAAATTGGGTAGTGCAGAAGCACTTACAGTCGAGGGAGTATCTTCCCAAGAACTAGAAACAATGGTCTGACGAAGGGTGGGATCTAAGGAACCAAAATTTCCCCCTTCGGCGGACTGACTCTCCGCTGGCACAGGCGTCTCGTCAAAGAGTTGGGACAAAGGAATTACATCGTCTATTTCAGTGTTAAAGTCATGCCAGCGCTCGTGGGCTCGGTGGCAATAACGGCATCCGCCGCAGGGCAAATCTTCGACCCTAATTTTCGTCGAGTACCCCTGGCATGAATCAGGTATATCCCGGGACAAAGCGTCAGCATTCACATGCTTCTTTCCCGGGCGGTGTACGATCCGCATATTGTACTGGCTCAGTTCCTCGAGCCATCGAGCAATCTGGTTCTGCGGATGCTTGAAATTCATCAGCCAGACCAGGCTATGATGATCGGTCCTGACTGTGAACTCGCGACCCAGCAGGTAATGGCGGAATTGTCTGGTAAACTTAATTACCGCCAATAGCTCTTTACGATGGTACAGTACCTGCGCTGCTCTGCGGATAGCACAGCACTCCCATACCCTATTGTTCTCTCTTTCCCACCATGGACTTGGCTTAACTCCCCGCCTACGGCATAATCCGAGGCGTCAGTGTCCAGGACGAAATGACCTGTACTGTTCGGTATAGCTAGAACTGGAGGATGAGTCATTAACTGGATGAGTTCCTCAAAAGCACTTTGCTGCTCTTCACTCCACCGGAAACCACTTTTTCCGGTAACCGCATACAGCGGAGCCGCAATTCTGGAGAAGTGAGGGATGAAACTGCGGTGATAATTGGCGAAGCCAAGAAAACGCTCTACGCCCTTAACATCACATGGAATTGGCCAGTCACGCACTGACTCGATGTATTGATCCCCCATCTCAACTCCGTGCTCGCTCACGGTTCTACCAAGGAACTCAACCTTAGTCTTAAACAGTTCACATTTCCGAGGCTTGAATTTAAGGCCATATGCTCGGAACCGCTCAAACACTTGTCGTAGGTTATCAAGGTGAGCGTGTGCTGTAGATCCTAAGACTAAAATATCATCTAAGAATGCTAAAGCTATCTTCCAGTTGAGTCTGTGTAACACCAAATTTATGGCCCTAGCAAAGGTTGCGGGGGCATTACACAGACCAAACCCCATTCTAGTGAATTCAAATAAGCCATATTTTGTAATAAAGGCAGTCTTTTTCCGGTCTTCCGGAGCTATCTTAACCTGCCAGTAAGCCGCATTAGCGTCAAGTTTGGAAAACCAGCGGTTTTCCGCTAGCGTGTCCATGCACTCCTCAATGAGTGGCAGAGGGTACGTGTCCTTGACTGTCACCTTATTAAGGGCTCTATAATCCACGCACCAACGGACGCTGCCATCCTTCTTCCGGACCAGCACTGGGGCAGACGCCCAGTCTGAGGAAGATGGCTGGATGACTCCGGCTTTCAACATCTTATCGAGATGACCCTCTTCCTCCCCTTGAAAAACAGCGGGGGTGCGTCGCATCCGCTGCTTGACAGGAGACGCATTTCCAGTCTCTATTCGGTGTTCAATCTCGGAAGTCGGCAAACTTTTTGACTAGCTCCGCTGCCTCAGATCTTACTTCCACAGGCGCGGTCTTATCTAACTGCTCTAAGAGTTGGGCAATATGGTCATAGGTCTTATCCCCCTCAAAGCTTACACGACGCACTGTGGGCTTAGTGTCATTTACTAGATCGGCGGGGACTGCTTTTCCCACTTTAGTACCTGTCTTAACAATATGACTTCGGTCTGTCATGTTTAAAATGCACAGCTTGGCTTTGTTACCTGCGGTGTTATATGTCCGCGAAGCTACTATACCAGGCGGAAATATGCTGGCTGGCTCCAGCATAAACTCTGGCATATCGGAACTAAGGGTACTCTCGATGACCTGAGCAGTGTGCGGGGGTATCCGCACTCTGCGAGCTGAAACCGCTTCGAGTACTGGTACTGACTCATCAACACTCATAGCAAATATAGTGTCGATGCCTTTAACCCTTAAAGTACCGGCTTCACAAGAAATCTCTACACCATGCTTACGCAGGAAATCTATGCCTAGGAGCATCTCGTCCTGCAGAGAACCAACATAGATCGGGTGTACAAAGTCATAATCCCCGATGCGTATATTAAGACAACCGAGGTACTGAGCGGTCATACCAGCTCCCTCGCCAGCCAACCTAACATTAGTGTTACTCAAAACTTCGGGCTGCGGCCTCAAAGACTTATAAACGTCACTAGATATTATTGATATGTCGGCTGCGGTATCGATTGTCACTCGCACCTGTTGGCCTCCAAGCTGTATCGGAATCCGCCAAGCTCCCGAACCAGTGACTTGACTACCGGACCTGACTGACGGAATAACATAGGTCGCGTTTACATTTGGCTCAGTGAACTTGACTTTAGTCTCATGTTTCGATGCGCGATGTCTGTCCTCGTCCTCGCTATTTACTGACTTAAGGCAAGGCTTAGGGGACCCCGATCTACGCCGTCGCTGGCGGATCGGGCAATCGCGTAAGAAGTGTCCTGGCTCTCGACACTCAAAGCATACAATGGGCTTCGTCGCGCTAGAGCGGCCCCTACTCGGTGACGGATCCCTCGAGGATCCTCGCTCGGGACTTGATCTTCGGGTGCGGTCCTCCGAGTCACTGGAGCAATGGCCCTTACCTGCATCCCAATCCGGTGACTCGGAGCGGTCCCTACTAGCGCGGCGATCAGAACGGTCTCTGCTGGCACGGCGAGGACGGTCCTCGCTGGCACGATGAAGACGGTCTCTGCTGGCACGATCTGGGGAACGGTCCTCGCTGGCACGATAAGGACGGTCCCTGCTGGCACGATTAGTGCGGTTCCGCGACTCTGAGCGTTCTCTGCGTGCCACCAAAAAGTCTTGGCTCTCAGAGTCTGACCGGGCGCGATAAAAACTTGAACCTGGCGACTGACTTCGGTCCCTCGAAAGCGATCGCACTGCCCTCGGACGGCGGGCTAAAGCTCTACGGCTAAGTTGATACGTTTTTACACGTTTAATTGCCTCCTCGAGAGTTCCCGGGGGATTATTGATCAACTGTTGCCCTGCCTCGCCATCATTACACCCAAGAGCAAAACGGACGATAATTTGCTCCTGTAAAACCTCTGGCGAGGTGCCGCCACCGAACGCTTTCTGGGCGGTGTCCATCACCCTATCTCCCCATTGCTCAATATCTTCGTCCGCCCGCTGGCTGATCGAATTAAATTCCAGCTGTGAGGCGGCTCTAAGAGAAGTCTTACCGAATCGCTCCTCCATCCGGAGAACGACCTCACGGAAACTTAATAGCGCGCCTCGTCGCCTGAGGATGTCAAAGTACTTCAGGGCTGCCCCCTCTAACGTAAGACTGAGGGCAAACAGAGAGTCGGGATCGCTCCTCTGATGGTACTCGGCAATGGTAGAAAACTTCGAGTAAAACGGACCCCATTCTACGTCCCCGTTATATCTAACCCCTTTAACCTCTGCCGGAATATTTCGACTAATACAGCTACGGGTACCCGCGGGAAGTAAGCTAGGCAATAGGCTCTGGTACGCGGTGGTCATCAGGGAATGTCCCTGTCCTGCAGTATGCGGACCCCCCTGACTGCGCATAAACGACGGACTACCCCCTAATGCTACTGACTCCCCAACCAACCTACCATAGTGGCCAGCGCCCTGACCACTCGAGTTAGCAACACTAGGATGCGCGGACGCTACGGGCATTGTCGCGGAAGTACCCACTCGGGTGCACCATGCAATCTGACCCGGAACCGGTGGGCCCGTGCTGGGAAGCACTGGGTAATCGGTCCCCCCTGACGCGAAAGAACCCAAAGTAATAGTACTCGGCAACCCCGAGACTGAACTGTCATTGCCAAGTGAGGATAGGGACTGACCTTGATACATGTGTACACTAGGGCCCCCCACAGAGACAGGCATATACCCCCCGCTATGTGCGGTCACTACAGGATTACTAATAGGCACCTGCTGTCCGGGTAGTGCGCTAGGGACCCAAGGACTCCCCTGGCTACTAGTCACTACAGGGCTGCTTACAGGTATCTGATGTCCGGGTAGTGCGCTAGGGACCCAAGGACTCCCCTGGCTACTAGTCACTACTGGCTGACTGACCCTATTATCTTGCGTGGGTGGGGGTGACTGGGGCTGGCTGGCCTTCATTAACCCAGCCAACATCTGAGTAATGTTACCTAACTGGTCCCCCATACTTGTCTCCATGGACCCAACCTGTGTTGACACACCTGTAACACTGGTCCCAAGGGCGTCTATCTCGGACCCCATAGTCCCCAGCTGTTTTGACACATTGGCCCCCAGGGTATCTATGTCCCCTCTCAGGGCCCCCACATCCCGACCTTGGGTATCCACCCTCTTATTTACAGTGTCCATTTCCCACTGGATCCGGTCTACCGCTCCCTCCAGTATGTGCTGACGTTCCTAGAGGAGGGAATAAAAAGCGGACCATCCGGGTGTTTCCCCTGGACCCTCCGAGATAGCTCCCTGTGTAAGTGACATGTCCCCCTCCCCATACTGAGTGACATTATCCGGGGCACTCCCCCCTGGGGCAAAGGTGTACTCGCCACACCCGGGACAAACTTCACACTCTTGGCGGGCGGGACTTTCTCTGAGCTGCACTCTAACGGGGCACCTAATAGACCACTCCGGTCTCCCCCTACCGAACGAGCGTACCAACCCCCCTCGGGTCTCAAAGCCCCCCTACCAAGACCGAACGAGCTAACCTCCCGGTCCATAACACCGGTCCTCAGATCACACAAAAAACGGGAAACTTTATTAAAAATACATAGAAACCTCTCGCGGCTAATCCGCTAAGAGTAAATAAAACAATAAACTAAAAACACAAAGACTTTAACCCTATACAGTTACATAATAAAATACAAAGTTGCAAAAATCCAAGATGGCGACGGCACTAACACACGTGGCTAGGCCGGCACCCCGCTGCCCAGATAAAGAAACCCTGGGTCGCAGCGCCAATATAGTATTTTCTACCTGTATCTACATAGTGAACTGTGATGGCGGAATAATCAGGGAAAATACTATGAGATAAGATCCGCTCTTTATTGCGTTAGTGGTCGCCAATAATATGTAACAATTACACAAACTTACAGATGACAATATAACACGTCTGGTCGGGTCGACGATCAGCATGCAAGAGAGTGACGATTACGTCACAGCCCGCATCACTGCCGGCCACGTGATCGGAGGCTACTAGGGAATTCGTCCCTAGCTCCTCCAGGACCACTACACGTAATATTTACGTAAACAAAGTTTTGTCCATTTAAATGCATGAGATGCTGCTCGTTTTCCTTACCCTTGAAGCGCTGGTGTTCTGAAGTAGAGGCAAACTACATTTAATTAAACATTTTTTTTCCATCTAACAATAAATAAAAAACACCCATGACATCTTTCAAAGTTTCTTATCTTTGTATTTTGTTCCTAAGAACATTCTTTTTTTATTTTGCAGTCCATTAACATGATCGTAAAATGACCTGAATTACGTTTTCGAAGTAAAATATAAATACGTATTTGTCGTAAACGTTGCTATTCATTCAACGATTGGTCAGATGCTCGTGGTAAGATCCTCTTTGCGCATTTATAACAATAGCCATACAGGGCAAACAAAAGTTTTGTCAGTGTAGATGATAATGCACATTTTTACCAGCGAATTGGGCACTAGTGAACTCTAAGTTTCGCCGAAAAGTATAAGATATATTGTTTTTTAACACCCCTTCCTTTAGCCACCCCTTTTCTGTTTAAAATCATGAAGTCTTTTAGAAAGGTCTGGAAACATTTATTACACAAGTGAAATTGATGCAAAGCATCAAATCGGCCGCAAACAAAGTTTAGCAGTAAAAAAAAATTCTTTCACATGCAAGGAAAGCACGTCAAGATATTCAAAGGAGAAATGGTTGAATCTTTTTTTTCAGACTATCTTTAAAGCAAAGTAATTTTTTTTTTTTAGAAAATTAATTAATATATATTTTACCGCATTTGCTCATAAATAGATTCATTGACGTAAAAAAATAAGACAATGATGAAATGATAAGTAAATGATGATGTAGGTATCTCAAGATAAACCACGAGCTGATACCCTAGATCTTTGTCACGTGATAATGCTCATGGCTTATGCAGAGTAGGCTCTGCTGCAAGCTGCGGTGAAAAATGTAGGGATAATATCTTTGCAGCTTTAGGGCATATTCAAAACAATATTGTTACTGAGTTGAATCATAGGCACTTGGGGTATGGACCCCCCCCCCCCTTTCCATTTTTTTTCTTTTCAAATCTGGGTTCGAGTCACCTTTTTCCTATTTTTCTATTCTAATATGCACTATATGTTATCAAAAATGCAACTCTTTCGTCTCTACAAGCTGTTTTTAAAAATGCCGTTTTTCACTGATACATATAAAGAGAGAAGGCTTGCAACTCTTTTTAGTCATTCGCCTCACCTCGCTTTAACTTCGCTCGATTATTTATCTAAATCAGAATAAAACATGGTATATGCATACATTAATAATTTTGTTATACATTTCTCTTCCTTTTCATATTTCCAGTTAATTTTTATATGCCCCCGATTTGTAAACATTTCGATGAAATCGGGTAAATTTTGTTCATGTGCATCAACCGGGACGGAAGTACCAAAGAACGATAACTCTATTTTACAAATGTTCTGCATTACAAAAAATCCAGGATTTGTAAAAACAATATTATGACATTTGGTTAATTATATCGTGTGTTAAAAGTGAATCTGTATCTATCGGAATCTACTAGTTACAGCTTTCTAGTTATATATCGAACTTACTGTTACATATTACATGAAGAGAAAATTCGGGATTTAATCTCTCTCGAATTTAATGTTCCGAATAAGATTACACATTATGATGACGCCCGAAAATACCGGGTACTTCTGTCCCGGTTGATGCACATGAACAAAATATACCCGATTTCATCGAAATATTTACAAATCGGGGGCATATAAAAATTAACTGGAAATATGAAAAGGAAGAGAAATGTATAACAAAATTAATAATGTATGCATATACCATGTTTTATTCTGATTTAGATAAATAATCGAGGGAAGTTTAAGCGAGGTGAGGCGAATGACTAAAAAGAGTTGCAAGCCTTCTCTCTTTATATGTATCAGTGAAAAACGGCATTTTTAAAAACAGCTTGTAGAGACGAAAGAGTTGCATTTTTGATAACATATAGTGCATATTAGAATAGAAAAATAGGAAAAAGGTGACTCGAACCCAGATTTAAAAAGAAAAAAAAATGGAAAGGGGGGGTCCATACCCCAAGTGCCTATGAGTTGAATATTCACCATGCACTTTTATTACGTCAACATTTTCCGGAAAATCATGACGATTTCCTTTCACTTCTTACACACTCCCAGACCGGGGAGTATCTATTGTACACTCTTTTTATATAACCATAAATTATCAATTATCTGACGAAAAATGATAATGAAATTGAAATATAATAGCAACAATTAATGTTAATTTTAAAGGAAGTTTTTAAAAAAATATTTTACTCATGATTTTTACTTTTTATCAATCAAGAATTATTTTACTGAACTAATGAAAAATAACGTCTCATTTCCCCATGTGCACTTTCTAACACAACCACAAATAGATCGGCCGCTGCTGCGGCCGATAATGACATGTTTTATAGGAAACTGGCTATAGCAATATCATGTTTACTGCCAAATTTATTTATAAAACCGGTTCTACCCTATAACCTTTGAATAGATCAACCTAAACCACGTGGCTTGAATTTAAATCACAATAAAATGAATAGGGATGTCCCATAGAACTCCTCGACGCCCGTTCGAGATATTTTAAAGCTGAGTTTCCATGTTCTATACCGCTTGACAAGACTGCAGTTGGCTGTAGCGAGTGTAAAATTTTTGAAACATTTGGAAATAGAATTGAACATGTTTTTGTTTGATAGTGTGTAAGTTATGGTGTTTGGTCGGTCTTCTTTAATAGACCATAAACTCTTCCACAGCTCAAATTCCTGAGAAAAAGTAGGTGGGGATAGTAAATCAGTGTTGTGGAATTCAGAAGGGACTGTTTCCTCTTGATTTTGTTAAGATTGTTTGATAATAGGTAAAACCCACGAAGAGCTGATCTAGCAAGTGTACCAAACCTCATGTCCATTTGTTATTATATATATAACATTGCTTCGAGGGTGACATACCAGAATATTTGCCCCTCGGTGACAGGAAAGTGTTATGTCACCGATGCCGTTACAGTTACAGTGCATTAGGAATTCAACAACTGTTTATTAAAAAGTTAAAATTAAACACCCCTTGCTTAGAAGACAAATTTTCTTCTTATTACAAGAATATTTATAAACTCAATGTTTCAAGTTATTCTTTGCAACATATTCAAGTGTCAAGTATTATTCTCAAAAAGAAGGGGGATTAAAGTGAAGATGGGGGAAAATAGCAATAAGGAAAGGTAAAACATTGGTCAATTGGTCAATAAAATCAGCCTAATGTAAGTTTCTACCTTAGAAATAAAAAAAAATTAACCAAACAAAGTCCAAATGTCCCATGTTAAAAAATTTGAAAAAAGAATCCAAAAATTAAAATACTGAAATCTACAAAGTAATTCAAATCAACATCCAGCTCAAGAGCGCATTTACAAAACACTGCAATATATACATGTATTCAATGCTACAAAATAGAAATGAATGAAGGATTTCAATTTCAATTAAAAAATAATAAAAATAAAACAGAATTCAGACAAAAAAAAAAAAAAAACAAATTCAAAGTACAAGAAACAGATTTAAAAAAAATTAGAACTCTATTAATTCAAGACTTTAGGACTAAATACACACAATTTGACAAAAAATCTGGTCTATTTTTAAAAGTTCTGTCCCTGACAAAATGTGTAAATAATTCAATAGCCTTATATTATAGAAATCTTTTCATCATTACATAAAATGCAGTGGATTACAGATTTGAAATAAAAGAAAAATACAAATCAATTCAACATATGCTGTGAAATTTTACAACCAAGTGTTTGCAAAAACAATAAATCAATCTGAAATATTTCACTACCCAGTTTCTATTCCTACCAGTATTTACTTCATCACAAATATATACACAATCATATATGCAAAAAAAATCCACATTTCGAAAATAAAATTCTTTTGCTTCACGGGATATCAAAACACGAGGTATGAATACACACAATTTGACAAAAAATCTGGTCTGTGTTAAGAAGTTCGATATCTGAGAAAATGTGTAAAGCATTCATCAGCTTTATAAATATAGGAATCTTTTCATCATTACAGAAAATTAACTGGATTACAAATTTGACTTAAAAAACAAAATTAAAAACGAGTAATTTACATATTCTTTGAAATTTTACAACCAAGTGTTTGCAAAAACAATAAAGCAATCTGAAATATTTCACTTCCCAGTTTCTACTTCTACCAGTATTAACTTCGTCACAAATATATACAAAAGCATATATAGATTAAAAGAAAATAAATCACATTTTGTAAATTCTTTTGCTTCAAGGGATGACAGTAATTTCTTGAAAATGTATTAATATAATCAATAAAATAAATAATTGAGGAATTTGAAGATAAAACTACAATAAGGAAACTTTTGCAAGGTACTTTATCATTTTACAATAATAAATGCAGGGTAATTTACAGTCTGAATTTTATTTTCAAAATATATTACTTCATTTACTTAGTTAGCATCTGAATCTGTTTTATTTCTTTTTCTTTGATAGTTACTTGAGCTTGGACTGGTAACTTTGTAAGCAAACGGGTTTCCACATCTTGTGGTTTACACTGAATTGCTTTTGCAAGCAGGACACTCTTTATGA
This sequence comes from Saccostrea cuccullata, assembly GCF_032062105.1. NCBI lineage: Eukaryota > Metazoa > Mollusca > Bivalvia > Ostreida > Ostreidae > Saccostrea > Saccostrea cuccullata. The sequence goes on along the minus strand of NW_026934099.1, from coordinate 59,273 downwards.
TAAACTCAGGGTACTCCCCATCATCCTAGTCTCCAGTTAAGCAGAGTCATCTACCTTCCACCATCTCAAAGACTATGAATGTGACCTTTTTCACAATATCTTGGGCAGCGATTGACTACAAGAAAAGAATTTAGAAAGTGTAGAACAGTGATATTGAATAAATTAAGGGTATGGTTCTTCCATAAATATATATATACTCAGTAGATGTAAAGTAATCCATTTTTTTCGGCAAAGGAAGGCAAAGAAGTATGAAAGGTAATGGGAAATTTAGTAAATATATTTCATATAAAAGTTTCCCTTTCCAGCAACTTGGACCTTGACGTGGTAGAGACAGACTTTTCGTCATTGTACACCTGAACGATGACATGTGTTATCTCCGGATGACTCCCAACGGCAGTTTTACTTTTGCTGAGTTCCCTCCATAAGGACACCTTGCAGGAGGCCGTTTCATCCTTTATTTTCTAAATTCCTAACTAGCGTATCCTCCCATTTACTTTTGCTGTCCTTTCTATTTCCTCCTGTAAGAAATCTTATTTGCATGATAGAGATGCACACACACATATATATGAATATACAAACACAGGAGGGAGAGAGAGAGAGAGAGAGTAAAAGAATATAAAAACATCATATTATTTCTGATTGATTAATTGGTGTTTAACGCCGAGTCGGCAAGATTTCAGCCATATTTTGGCAGGAAAATATGTTAAATGATCAGTTTTAATTTCCGAATGAAATAGAGTTACTTACAGAAACCACCTGCCCTCTGATGGACACCATGGTTTTTGTGGGGGATGATTTTATCTTGCTGATGGCCACCAATTCAGATGGTGGTAAACAGGCCAATTCCAGGCCTTGTTGTAGTAGCTGAGCTGGGATCGGCTCTGCAAAGGGCCCTATCATCAACAGTTTTGATCTGTTCGTCATCACAATGGTTTTACTTTCCCTCTTGATGATGACATTGAAGTGCTTCCCACTTTGAGCGAACTGGCCTTCGACACATCATACAACATTCCTTTAGCTGCCATGGTTCTGTCAGCAATCCCCATGGTAAGGGATTGCTTTTGCTCCCCACTTGCATTTCTGTATGCTGAGATTTGTCCCAAACCACATATTTGGACCTTCAGAGCTGTGTTATAAGGTGCACTTGTACCATAGGACTGGCGGTAAATTCAGATTTTACTTTGATGTTGCTGTGGTGTATTTGCCAGAAGAACCACAGTTTTTAAGTCACGCCCACAATTTGGCATCAAGCCATACAAGACTTTGACTGATGAATGAATTGTGCTAATTTCAAAATCTTGGAAATAACTGATAAATGATTTTAGTCAACATTTCAACTTCAAGAATACTAACATTAAATTGTCTACATTCGCTCCGTATTTTACTAAGCATATCCTGCATGTTATACATTCATCTCGAATTACCTTAATTCTAATTCTTGTCTCCAAATAGTAATTTCACATTAAGATGTTTAAGGTCCCCCTTTTCTTAACTTGACATAGGCGTCGGAACTAGGCTAGGGGCTAACCCCCCTCCCCCCACTTTTTTGCAAAGACAGACATTATATATAGGCATTTAAAATTGGGATTTACCTTTTTTGTTGGTTAAGCCCCCCCCCCCTCCATTTTAATTTGCTTCCGACGCCTATGCTTGAAGTAGCATCCAAACTTTCATTAAAATGTCAGAAATCATTTCGTGGTTTTTGTACATTGATCGCTATAAATGAAAAGTTCAAACCCCCCCCCCCCCCAAATAAAATCGATCTTCGAAAGGAATAACAGCCTAAATTAAATAGCTTACGATCGCTACCTCTGTTCCTGACAAAACCTCTGTCTAAGCTGTAACATCTTCACAGGTACCCAATAATGACAAATCATTCCGATTTTTTTTTTTTTTTTTTGATCGATGATACCCCAAACGCAGCATTCAAAATACAATCGGTTCAGATGGAGAGAGGTATTTATACAGCCTCCGGACCATGGCTTGACAGGAGGAAGTGGGCGGTGCTAACTGTCAGCCAGCTATTCTCTCATTGGTCCTCTGGTACAAGTAACTTACACAATAGATATTAATTGGTTAATGGTAAATACACTCACAGTTTTTAATTCATTCGGGGCTCCGCCCCTCGTGAATTAAAAACTGTGAGTGTATTTACCATTAACCAATTAATATCTATAGTGTAACTATAACTTGCTGCCCCACTGTCATCAAAAATTTCCCTAAGAGTTTTCATCTACGAGGGTTGTCCCGTAAAATCGTAGACAAGTTGTCTAGTATGACAAATACGCATCACTGCGTTCTGAAATTTTCACCATTATTTAGTACATATTTTAGTAATATACACAGCAAATTTCCGATAAATATATGCATAAATAAAAAAATTATGAGCTTTTGTGGCATGTATTGTATCACCTTATGGCGCATGGATTATAACGTCATTTGTCTAAAACAGCGTCACGTTTTATCTTTGCTGAAAATGAATTTGGATGAGTCCGACTTAAATTTAGGAATTTCATTGAAACACATTCTTTAGTCTCCATAAACAGTCGAAGAACCAATTGGGCACCCTCATGCGATCTTCTGAAGATTTATTAGTAAGTTACGGACAATATTCTCACCACCATTCAACTAGTAGAAAATCTCATATCGGCGGTCTACTGTGAAAGCGTCTTTTGCTATTAAATAAGGAGTTTGTCCGGACGTTTTATACTCCCCAGGGACTCGATCAAAAAGACTTCGCTTAGAAAACTCCTATTTCATTTGTATACTTAAGGTATGGTGATATTTTTATAATTTTGCATTCTTCTATGGTCATTTTAAGTCTCTAAAGGTGTCATTACAACATTAATTTAAAACTGAACTGCTCTCCGGTGCGCCGTAACGTCATAAAACGTCGCCATTTTTCGTGTGTTGTGTTTACCACTTTCCCATTTCGAATGCTCGAGAAACAGCCAAAAATTAATCAAATACCTTAAAATTTTTACAAAGACTACAAAATTGATTGTGGAATTGAATGAGGATAATTTTAATCCAAATCTTATGTATTTAAAACTTTTATTTTGAATTCAAACTTGTGTATTCTTTAAAAAAAACCTTGGTTTTTTGACTGTGCGCCGTAGGACACTACCCCGTGCACATTAAAGCATAATAAAATCTTTATTTTTGCCTATATTTTATCAGAAAATTAATCATGCACTTAAATATGATAAATAAGCAATTACTGAAATTTTCAGCTTAGTGCGCCCATTACTTTTTGAGAAAACCGCTTTGTCCACGATTTTACGGGACAACCCTCGTATGGGGAGAAAAATTGGCTTACATGTACAATAATCAAACTTTGTGAATCGCTTCATCATGGGTTTTCGGAGAGTGACGAGCTTTTCACATTTTGTGACGATAATTAAGTATCCGATACTTTTTGACCTAAAATCATCAAACTTTGTCAGTTGATGCATCTTGGGTTTTGAGAGATTGTCGAGCAAAACGTAGTCATAGTGACCGACTTTTGACATTTATGGCTATATTGAAGTATCTCAGGCACTTCTTGGCTAAGAATCGTCAAATTTTGTCAGTTGAGGCATCTTGGGTTTTCGGAGAATGACGACCAAAAAGTAGGTCACGGTGACCTGCTTGTGAATATCTCAGGTACATATTAGCTTAAAATCATAAAACTTTGTCAGTTGAGGCACCTTGGTTCAAATGTTAACACACGACGGACGACGACAGACGAAAACGGATAGCAATAGGTCACCTAAGTTAACTCAGGTGACCTAAAAATTGGGTGGGGTCATTAAAAAATCTTCTTCTCAAGAACCACTGGGCCAGGAAAGCTAAAACTTATGTGGAAGCATCCTTGGGTAGTTTAGATATTAAATTTTTAAAACCATGACCCCCCGGGGGTTGGGCGTGACCACAATAAGGAATTCAAGTTTTACATAGAAATTTGTAGAACAAATCTTTAAAAATCTTCCTCTCAAGAACCACTGGGCCAGGAAAGCTGAAACTTATGTGGAAGCATCCTTGGGTAGTGTCGATATTAAATTGTTAAAATCATGACCTCCAGGGGTAGGGGGGGCACAATAGGAAATTCAAGTTTTACATAGAAATGTTTATAACAAATCTTCAAAAATATTCTTCTCAAGAACCACTGGGCCAGGAAAGCTGAAACTTTATGTAGATTTTAAATTGTTAAAACAATGGACCCCGGGGGTTGGGCGTGGCCACAATAGTGAATTCAAGTTTTACATAGAAATGTATAGAACAAATCTTTAAAAATCTTCTCAAGAACCACTGGGCCAGGAAACCTGAAACTGATGTGGAATTACCCTGGGGTAGTGTAGATTCTAAATTGTTCACATCATAACCCCCGGGGCTAAGGGCGGGCCACAATACGGAAAACAAGTTTTACATAGAAATAGAAAGAACAAATCTTTAAAAATATTCTTCTCAAGAACCACTGGGCCAGGAAAGCTGAAATTTATGTGTAAGCATCCTGGGGTAGAGGAGATATTAAATTATTAATCCAATCCAAGGGAATCCAAGTCTTACATAGATATATTTAGGAAAAACCTTTTAAGAATTTTTTTGTCAAAAACCACTTGGCCAGGAAAGCTTAAACTTATGTGTAAGCATCCTGGGGTAGAGTAGATATTTGTTAAAACCATAACCCCCAGGGGTAGGGCGGGGCCACAATAGGGAATCAAAGTTTTACATAGATAAATTAGGAAAAATCTTTTAAGAATCTTTTTCTCAAAAACCACTTGGCCAGGAAAGCTGAAGCTTATGTGAAAGCATCCTTGCTAGTGTAGATTCTAAAGTATTAAAATCATGAAAGGGGAGGGGGTTGGGGGCATGATAGGTATAGCAAGAGGGGAAATCGGGTAAAGAACTTCATCACCCAAGTTATTCTGGTGAGCGATGTGGCCCATTGGCCTCTTGTTTGATTGACTGAGCTCTACGTTAGTGGCCATCTCGTCTGACAGATTAGAAATAAATGGCAAGGATGGGGAAGACGTAATACGTCTTCGAGATGATAAATGTTTAGTAAAACTTATATCAGAAGACGTTTTACGTTAGAACACGACATTGGTTGGCATCGTGAGTAATGTGATGTACTAGACAATGTCGTCATGTAAATACAATAACAATGTAGACGATGTAAACGCGACATCGTATCAACATTGTTTACTGTAAAAGTGGTTATATTGGCGGTACGAAAGTTTGACGAGAAAAATTGACGAGAGAAAACTTTGAAGAAGTTTTAATTGTGCAAATAAAAGAAATTAAAAAAAAATGAATTATCTCTCTTTCATTCTTCACACATTTACTAATTTCTGTATACGAGTATCGACGACATAGCCCATGGCTACTAATGAACTTATGTCAAATAATTATTAAAGGGTGGTTTATGAAGTTCATTTTGACGCCAGTAAAAGTGTTACTCTGGCTAAAACAGCTGGGCCCAAACCTAGGTTACCAGACCCAAATGTCGCCAAGACCCCAGAAAAAAAGATCTTACAGAAAAGGTAAACCAAATGATTGACATAGAAATGAATTGTTCCAGTCCCCAGGGGAGGAAACGAAAGCGTGGACAATATGAACATTTTTCGCCGGAGACTAAGGCTAACACATAAAGGAGCGACCAAAGGTGCGAAACATTTTTCATCTGTGCTTTGTAAAAATGTCCATGAAAGCACTGTTCGCAGATTCAAAGCTTCGTATATCATGGAAACTAAAAGTAACAATGGAGAACCACCCACTACTTTAACCCCGAAAAATAAAGCGGAAGGCCGCCATTGCTCGGACACACTGGGTGAAAAGTCCAGTTTCCGCAAAACTGAAACTATATGGAAACCTTGCTGAAACTTGGCGTTGAAGTTTCCTGTATGGTTTCTGCAATGCGGAAACTATATATAATAGTTTCAGCAAGTTTCTGTAGGGTTTCCGTATGCTGAAACTATTAGGTTTGTTTCCAAATAGTTTCCGCAAAACGGAAACCAATGTAAAATTTAATGAAATGTCAATTTAACGATACTTTTTAGTTTCAGTAGGTTTCAGTTTCCGGAAACTATTGATTTCGATTCCATATGGTTTCCGCATGCTGAAACCGAACTGAAACTTTTTTTTTCCTTTTTTTTTCAAATGGGTAAAAAAATCAATTCAAATAATTTTTTTACTATTTATTCATCTTCGCTAGCCAAAGGTTTCTGATACGCTACTCTCCTCATAAACCCTTGGCATACGGTGAAGTCAAAAGACGGGATTGTTTTCCGTCACGTGATCTCGATTCTATCAGGTATGCACAGATTGCGTCATCGCCAGAAATAAAGACACGTGTTTTAAAAAAATTAAATCAAAGTTTTTTTCAAGAATAATTAAGAAGCAATAATTGAGTTATATTTATTCATTATTTATAGAACAAATCTGAAGCTTCAATTAGATTCTTAATCACATATTTAGAAGATATTGAATGACACCATGACTATTCATAGAATTGAATGTTATCTTACGGATCGTTGTTTACTTGCGTTTTTCATTTCCGAGATTAAAGAGTGAAGATGTATCCCGAACGCAAATATCGTCATTTACAAAAAACAATTGCTGATTGGTCGACCTGGGTGTACTGAAATCCAATCAGAACTCTGGAAAAAAATCCCAATTTCTATGAACACCGTAAGCCAAGGGTTTATGAGGAGAGTAGCGTATCAGAAACCCTTGGCTAGCGAAGATGCTATTTATTTCGATTCCATATGGTTTCCGCATGCTTGGTAAATTTTTTGCGAGTTCATTTAATATTTTTAGGTCACCTGAGTAACTCAGGTGACCTATTGCTATCCGTTTTCGTACGTCGTCGTGTGTCGTGCGTTATAACATTTGAACATTTTCAGCTTCTTCTCTGAAACCACTTAACCAATTTCAACCATATTTGGTATACAGCATCTATGGGTGAAGGGGAACAATAATTGTGAATTTCATGGTCCCTACCCCCCTGGGGCCTGGAGGGTGGGGCAAAAACCACTAAAATTATTGCAATCTATAAAAATCTTCTTCTTTACTCCTGGACATCAAGCAGGCAAACTGTTTGCATGAATGTAATGAGCATTGAGTCCTCTACTTAAAAAATTGTGAAATTCATGGCCCCAGGGTCAGGGGTTCTAGTGATAGGGCGGGGCTATATAGGTTATATAGTAAAAATGCATGATTTCTTTGAAAATCTTCTTCTCTGCCCCTAGGTATTAAATAAACAAACCAAGTACATAGGTATGATGAGCAAGAGTGCCTCTTCCTAAATTGTGAATTTTATGACCCCAGGGTCAGGGGTTCTGGTGTTAGGGCGGGGCTCTATTGGTTATATAGTGAAAATGCATTAATTCTTTGAAAATCTTCTCTACTTCTGGGTATTAAATAAACTAACTAAGCACATAATTATGATATGCAAGAGTGCCTCTTTCAAAATTGTGAATTTTATGACCACAGGGTCAGGGGTTCTGGTGTTAGGGCGGGGCTCTATTGGTTATATAGTGAAAATGCATTTATTCTTTGAAAATCTTCTCTACTTCTGGGTATTAAAAAAACTAACTAAGTATTAAGTTATGATAAGCAAGAGTGCCTCTTTCAAAATTGTGAATTTTGTTGCCCCAGGGTCAGGGGTTCTGGTGTTAGGGTGGGGCCCTATTGATTATATAGTGAAAATGCATTTATTCTTTGAAAGTCTTCTTCTCTGATCCTGTGTATTAAATAAACTATGTAATTAAATAGTTATGTTGATCAAAGTGCATCTTTCAAAATTGTGAATTTTACGACCCCAGGGTCAGGGATTCTGGTGTTAGGGCGGGGCTCTATTGGGTTATATAGTGAAAATGCATTTATTCTTTGAAATTCTTTCCTTTGCTCCGGTGTTTAATGCCTATGATTCAAATATATATATTCATGATGAAGAAAGGTGCACCTACCAAAATGGTTATTTTTTATGCCCCGTCCCTTCCCTGGGTCGGGGTGAGGGGGGGGGGGGGTTCAAAGTCTGAAAATAAATTAATGCTTCTTCTCTGCTCTTTGGTGTGTTAATCAACCATTTTATGATAAAATTTGCAAAATTTTGAAATATGTGGCCCCAGGATGAGGTGTAGAACTGGTTTTAAAGTGGAAGTGCATTTTCTCTTAATGTTACTCTGATCTACCTCTGGGTAATAAGTAAATAGAGTTAGCATGCTAAGTCTAAATTATTATAAGCAATATTACCTCTTTCAAAATTGTGAATTGCAAATTCCATGGCCTCGAACCAAATTTAATTGTTTGAAAGTTGTTGCACAATACTCAGGTGACCTATAAGGCCCGTGGGCCTCTTGTTTTCTATAATTTTTTTTTCAAAAGGGTAGAAAAATCAACTCATATTATCTTTACTATTGATTTTGATTTTGTATGGTTTTTGCATGCTGAAACCGAACTGAAACTGTTTTTTATTATATTTTTTTTTTCAAAAGAGTAGAAAAATCAACCATATAACAAAATCGATTCCTCTCACCAGGATTTTGTACATTACCCAACTCAAGACTCCCCCTCGGGAATTAATTCTTTTCATAACATACATTATTTTCACAAAATATTACTTCCGAATGAGAACAAATCAAGGGTTTTATATGGAGGTTCCTCTGTCTACAATTACATTTAATGTTAATTTGTTTGAAAAAGAAAATTAGTATGTCTTCATGGTGCATGGAATACAGATAATTACGAGAGCAAACGTTTACATTATCTGAGATAGCAAGTTTTGCATTTATATTCCTTATACTGTACATGTATCTATATTCCTGAATGGAAAATTATCATTTCAATAATTCAATTTGTTAACAACACATACTGACTAGGAAGCCTTTTTTTACTATTCCGTGTTCAACATAGATATATAGTGCAATAGTTACTACATTGTAGTTGTTTTTATAATTTAATACATTGATTTAATATCTCGTACATATATGTATTTTTATCTTCGTTCTCATGAATACATTTTATTCGTTTAATAGGCGTTAATCTTATTCGAAAGCTGCGGGTAAATACTGCAAGAAAACATGTCCTGAACTTTTTATGCCATGGTTTTTAAGATCTGCAGCATATTATGTCAATCTAATTAAAATTAAATCGTCTCATTTGTTACCCAAATGCTAATTATTACCATAATCATGATAACCATGATAATAAGGGACTTAAAATACGGTTTTATACCCAACATCGATTTCATGATCAATTTTATCTAAGCATTTAAAACTGACAGGTTCATTCAGTTGTCATAAATGCAAGGACGTCTGCAATATAAAACGTAAACAAAATATTGCCAATGAGAAATGCAAAAACTAAGGGGAATTTTCCGTAGAGACTGACATTCAATCACTAGGTGGCGTATCGCGATAGAATGCTTCTCTCTCATTGGTTAGATTTTGAGTAGAAGAAAGAGGGACAAAATGGCGAAGAAAACACCAAGAACTTGCTCAAGAAAATCAACAGAGATGAGAAGATCTTTTGACTCTACACAGAAGAAAGGCACCTCAAACGACAGATTAGATACAGGTAGTTATTTCTTACAGTTCAGAGCACCTTTATTTTTGTTTTATTGTCTGCAATCTAAGAATAAAGTTGGGTCAAAACGGCGCGTTCCAAAAATTCAAATCGACCATTATACACTGTACAGTTATTATTATTTAGAAAAAGCGCCTTGTAAATCATTCTCAGCTTAGGTTGTAATACCTATAATTAATTGCTGTTAAAACGGCCGCATGCATTTTGTACAATTGTATTATCTTGCATGTTTTCGTATGATTTTCTGCATCGTCCCGATCATGTTTAAACAAAATAATTTTTCAAATGACCAATGACGAGGTAAGTAAACTTACGAGTTCCATTTTTGTTGAAGAAGCAGCTGTCAATGATATCAAAAAGCTTGGATTTTAATTTGTCGTGCGGAATTGTTGTGTATAAAGTTGAAAAGTAGTAAGTTTTTATCCTGTTGATTGCAACTGAGCAACTATGCAACTGAGGCAACCATTTGTCAAAAGGAGTCTACATAGTGACGTCATTTTCACATTGTGACATCTCAAACAAGGAGTAAAACTTTATTCAGCTTATGCTATTTATAGAACTTGTGTATGGATATGTGTGTACCAAATTTTTTCTTCTAATTTGAATTGTTGTTTTGTGGAATGAGTTTCTTGCAGTAATGTGACGTTTAAATTTTACAGGTAGCATTTCAAGAAGAGCACTTAAGCATCCAGAATTGGACTCAATTTTAAAATTGTTTTTCATGATTTCTCGCAGAGTGTCTTTGAAGACATTAGACTTCTCATCTTGCTTACCGTTCACGGTAGCTCAGTCGGTAGAGCGCTCGCTCCGTGATCGGGAGGTCGCGAGTTTGTGTCTCGGCCGCGACTGACCTAGTCGTTAAAATAAGTAGCAACTGTTCCTTCGCCATGCGCTCGTCACTTTCAAGTGAAAGTTGCGGGTCCTTCGGAGGAGACGATAAAAGCCGAGGTCCCATGTCAGTGGCAGGCGTTGGCACGATAGAGATCCCTCACTGCTCAATGGCCCTGAGTGCCGAGAAGAGGTCAAAATTTGAAGCCCTCCACCGGCATACGGTGACGTCTCCATCTGAGAGAAAATTTCACGAGAGGGACGTTAAACAATATACAATCAATCAATCTCATCTTGCTTGGATTCATTGAAATACAGGAAGGTTACTCTGATGTTTTTTTTTCAATTCTTTTTCCCTCCCACCACAGAAAGGGAATTTTTCCTTCACCAGTTTTTTTCTCTCTATAGGCTGAAAATAAATAAAATGTGATCAGAAAAGCTCACATGAACCTTAAAACGAAACTGTCAGGGATCAAAACCACTAACAAATTTCAGCTAGTGACTTTTTTTCCTACTAGCAAAATTAAATTCTTACTAGCAGTTTCCAAATTTTACTATTTTTTGTAAATTAAAGATACAGTCATACCTCTCCTTTTGTTTTTGTTTTGACAGGGGACACTTAATATGTGCCTGCATTTTGAATCTTCATATTCTTCTTAATGTTTTTCTTAGAATGTATAACTTGCATCAAATTTCAGAATATGACTTGGTAGACAAGTTACCTTTAATCTATAAAAATTCTCGGCAAACATTGCACCATATAGTTGAGACAATTTGATTCGTGGGAATGAAGTCTAGTGAAATGTGAAACTCACAAAAATTTTGATTCGCATAAGTTAACTTTGCTTCAATTTACTTTGTCGTGTGAACACAATTTAATTCGCATTATTTTACTTCTCATCAATTTACTGTGAATTTAACTCTACATGTGAAAAGGGCATAAGGCTCAAGTAAACTTTTCAGACTAAGAAGTGTCTGGCATCTGTTTATCATACATAATGATCCCCAGGTTAAGGATGGGGCCACAATTGAAATCAAAGTTTTACAAAAATACATTAGAAATCTTCTAAGGCCATGATTAGCAAAGAAATAGAAAGCATCATCAGTTTTTGTAGATTTAACATGTTTAAGCTTGTTCAAATTGTGCCCGCTTCCCCTCCCCTTAGGATTAGTTTGGGCCCAGTAGGAATTATTACTTTTCAATACTGAAAGCCAAAAAGCTAAGGTGAGCAATGTGACCCATGGGTCTTTATTTGACTATCGTCATTTCTGTGCAAAATATCCTAGTGTATGTTCATTTTGCGAGGGTTTTTTTTGTCGCCCCATACTTTGCCATTATGAAATTGTCAAAAGAAGTTTAATTTTTTTTTTTTAATTCATGCAAGTTACAAAGGAAATTGTTAGAAAGAAGGGAGGTTTTTTTATAAAGGAAAACAACTCTTGCAAATGTACATTTTTTATTCATGTAAGAATTTTATGCCAAGTCAGTTCACACAAGTCACATTGGGAGTCCTCCACTTGTCGTAATTATCATGAAAAAACTTTTCCACCCTACCAAGTTTTCCCATGATTATGTGTGTCAATGATAATTATAAAGACGTGTTTTTAATGTCATTTTTCAGGGTTCAGGAGCCATAAATTTGATGTTGGAGTTTGAACTTCACCCTGATAGACTTTGGGCACATAATAAGTTTTAGACCTATGGACAAAAATCTGGCAGTTGCATGATAAGGAAATCACAGCTGTGATAAATATCAGAGAAATCTCCTTAACAAGAGGCCCAAGGGCCTTGAATCGCTCTTCTGATAAATTGTACAACCTATCACTTGTATTTGAAGCCTCTAACCCTAGGTATCCTGAGACCAAAGTTGCACCACCTGACAAAGTTTGATGATTCTTAGCCAATAAGGACTACTTCTTGGTCTACATTCTTGGAAAACCCCAAATGCATCAACTTACACAGTTTGATTATTCTAAGCCATTAATACCTAAGATACTTAAAAATAGCCATATAAAGTTGAAAGTAGGTCACTGTAACCTACTTTTTGGTCGACATTCTCCGAAAACCCAAGATGCATCAAATGACAAAGTTTGATGATTCTAAGCCAATAAGTACCAGAGATACTTAAATAAAGCCATAAAATGTTGAAAGTAGGTCACCATGACCAACATTTTAGTCTAAATAACAATGCCTTGTATAAGCAGCAACTGAGTATTAGAAAGAAGGATTTTAAGACATTTCTTATTAACTGATAAAAAAAAAATAATAAAACAATTGTAGCCTTTTGATTCGGTACAATCCCTCGATATATAGACTTTAGAGAAAGCATATCTAAGGTCTATATATCGAGGGATTGACCTCATCAAAAGGCTATAATTGTATAATAACAAGGGTACCGCTAAGCGGAGCATCCCCTCGCGGTAGGAACATTACTAGTAATGGCAATATCTCATGAGAGATAAATTCTCCAGAGGGACGTTAAACATTTTAAAAATTGATAGTACAACATATCTTCTTTAATTTCCCTCTCATGATAATTTTTGTTTTGTCCCTTAGAAATGGGCATTTTCTTACAGATTTTTACTGAAAAATGCAACGTAATTTCATTGATTTCTTTTGGAAATGCACAGCTCCTGACAAATGGGTTCAACCAACGAATAAATGTATTTGCAACTGAAATATCGAACTTGTTCAATGTTTTTTTGAAAGACAAACAATCCTATTTTTATTGTTTGGAATATCCAACAGAAATTAAAATCCAATACTGTTTGGTCATTGATACTATATTTAGGTCGAAAACACAAGACGCTAATATTTTTGTAGGTAAAAATGCACTGTCCCCATATAATGGCATATAAATAAAATAAACACAAAATTGCAATTTGGGTTGTACAGTTTTATTCATAGACACATATGCTAACATTTTAAGCCCATAGTTTTTCAGTTTCTATAAAGTTTGCAATAAATTAATAAATTATTTCTAAATAGTTCGAAAATACAATACGCCAGGATATGCATACGTAATTGGGCAATTTAATTTCCCTTATACATAGTAGAAACATATCACGTAAGCTACAGTTTCGAGTTTCAGTAATTTTAATTATTAACCTACATAATTCAGTTTGTGGTTAGGGGGGGGGCGTGGATAACTTTGTTGAGGCAAGAGGTCTGGGGGCCGCCTTAAGGCCCCCAGTGGGTCCAGGGCGAAGCTCCTGGGTTTTCGTGTATTTTAGAGTAAAACCAGGCACAATAATAAAGCATATTTTTCAATTATTTTTGTTAAACGTATATTGCATATAGGTGGGGGCCTAGGGGGCGAAGCCCCCGGAAGCCTCTGGGTTTTCGTGTATTTTAGAGTAAACCAGGCACAATAATTATTAATAGTGCATATTTTTCAACTCTTTTTGGTAAAAGTAAATAGCATATAGATCCGGATGTTTAAATAATAAATGTATTGAATGTTTCTCAATTCTCATTGTATTGTAACACATGCCACTATATAATAAACTATTTACTTACTTATTACTTACTAAAAGTGGTATTGATTAGTGATGTTCCAAAGTATGACGTGTTTAATACTAGTCATGTCGTACTTTGAATAATGGGGGCCAAGGGGGCGTAGCCCCCGGAAGCTCCTGGATTTTTGCGTATTTTAAGAATAAAACCAGGCAGAATAACACTTATTTGGTTAGTTTTGTACCAAAATATGGCTTTAAAAATATGTCATCATACTTTGAAAATTTTAGGGGGGGGGGGGGGCGTGCGCCCCCCACATCCCCCCTTAAATCCGCCAGTGTTATTAGCATATTTCACACTTACACTCAATATGCATTTTTTCGTATTGAAAAATAACAATGTACCTCGAGAGTTAATTTGACTCAGCCTCCCACATTTTTGCAAATATAGACTATTTCTATGCAATGAAAATAGGAGTTTAATTTTTTTGTTGGTTAAGCCCTCCTCCCCCCCCCCCTCCCCTCCACACACACTTTCAATTTAACGTGCACCCAAAATTCCCAGACACCTGTTGGTAATAAAATCGCGACGTTCATCAAATTCTTTTATTCTGGTTCCCACAGACTCGACACTGCTTTTAAACTGATTCCCTAGCAGAAATGATTATTGTCAACTCGTACATTAAATATCAGGGTTTCGAGACAGTGAAAACGCGATACCTGAGGAAATGTTTCATCACTTAACTTGAAAATTAATAGGCTTCTTCCTTTTATACTGCCACACCAGTATGTAAACGCTGAGAGTGGTAAATGCATAGGTTCTCTGTCAATCTTGCCCACAAATTAATATTGTTAACTCGTACAGGGTTTCGAGGCAGTAAAAACGCGATATCTGAAGAAATATTTCATCAATGGACTTTAAAATTAATAAGCTTCGTCGTTTTATACTGCAACACAAGTATGTAAACGCTGAGAAATTTTAATGCAAAGGTTTTCTGTCAATCTTGCCCACAAGGAAACGAACACACTAACACACACACACACACACATACGCACATTCGCGATGCTATATGCCCTTCGAAACTAGTTGCGCGAGGGGATAATAACATAACGATGTTTCAAGGATGGCGAGTTTGCTTTGTTAATGAAATTCATTATTTCAAGGATTGCGATTTGCATTGTTAATGTAATTCATTAAATCTGTTAGCTTTACAGAATATTTTAAACCCACAGGGAAAGAAAATCACTTGGCTATAAGTTTTCATTAATTATAATCATGTTTACTAGAAGTTTGTTTAACTGTATGGATATTAAATTACTTTTACTACAAGGTTGAGTTCAATAAATTATTTTGAATACAAAGAAAATCTTACACAATATAAAGGATGTTTTGTGCCAATTCTTTATCATAAACATACTCTGTTAAGAAGTCGCCAGTTGCAAAAAATAACATGAATATTTGAAACTATACGATGATAAATAAGTAAGTTAAAAAATATGACCTACTTATCATCAATTGTAAGCCGCTAGTGTTCTCACTTCTGCATCAACTTTGCGACTGCCTAGACTATCATATAGTCAATTACATCACTTCCTCGTTCTGATTCACGTGTATGTTTTCCAATCTCTTTTTTCTGCATTTAATCTACCATTCACGATTCTAAGTTTGAATGATTTGCACATGTCCAATAACGTAACACCGAATGATTTTTTTTGTTTTGTCTTCAGAACAGCGTTTCATTTTATTTACCTCTCAAATATGGCACGATGGTACCCAAACCAGAGTTTGATCTAAATATTCATTTTAGTATGTGCAACGGTTGTGAAGAAAATGAACGGAAACCAAATGGACCGAAAGATAGCAGCAAAGCAATATGCTTTCCCTTCTTCGAAGGGAGTATAAATATTGGTGCAGACCTGAATATGGCAACTGTGAAGGCAGACCAGCGGTTGATTGTCATTAAAGAAGGATATGGAAATAACGAACAGTAATCAATCTCAAAGTCCATTAAACAAATATTAAAGCTCATTAAAGTAATAAAAGTAAAATTGTCCATCGTACGGTTTCACGAATTCTTTCTTGCCAGATTTTCAAGATTAACTGTTTTTGAAATATTTCTTTCTTATTGTAGGGTTCTTTGAATTACTTAGAGCGTCTACGTTTGATGTTTCTCCTGAGAATGAGGTAAGTTCATTGCACACAATGCCTTGTTGTTTCTGAACAGCTCTTTCTGACGTGCTTAATTTGTGGCTTCTTCGAGTTTAAGTTGCGGATTCACACTTTGACTAAGGACAATGTCCCACCGGCATCATCCCGTGCATCGCCCTCCATTGGACAACGATTGACTTGTGTTCTGTCTTTTTAGACATTCTATTACCAGCACTTCCTTCACCAAATTAGCACTTGTCTGTAAATGAATGAATTGCAAAGATTCTTCATTACGATTCTCGTATAAATGAAACTCATCAACTTGTTCTAGTATGTTTACATGCACCAGTACCCTTTATATTCTGTTACTATGTACCTAACTTTCAACAGGATGTGCAATAAAAACTTTCAAATCGAGGTACTCATTTAAAATTCAAAAAGAATTATACAACTATGTCAAATTGCGAATACATGGATATAATGAAGGACCAGTCTCCGGGGCCATAAAACTTAGCAAGCTCACTTTTGAGATCAAAATGTGAAACGGTGTAGGATTTTGGTATCATTCTCACGTTAGGTGTGCCATAAGGATGTATGGAAATAACGAACAGTATTCAATCTCAACGTCTATTAAACAAATATACAAAACAAGAGCAGAGCAAACACGGACCTCTGAAACATCAGAGGTGGGATCAGGTGCCATGGAGGAGTGAGCATCCCCTGCCGACCGGTCACACCCGCCGTGTGCTCGTTGTCATAATCAGGAAATAACGGAAAAAATCCGTGGTCAATTCAGTGTATATATAATGGACTAACAATTGGTATGGAAAACGTCAGTCAGCATTTCATTCAATGATAAATTGTATTTCTGACAAGGTCATTGTATCGACCATAGAATTTCCGAAATGATGACTTTAAACGAGACTGTTGATATTCTTGTTTCATCTACTTGCTTGTCAATAATTTACCTCGTTTAAGAAATTGTTCATACGTAGAGCATGCTCTTGCGTATCGAATCAACTGAGATATAAATACTCCGTACGCAGGTGATGAAGGTATATTGCTGCATAGGTAAGGGAAGTTGACGATAGAAAAGTTAAAGTCATCACGTTTATCATATAGCTTGGTTGTTAGATTACCATTAGTGTCCTTTTCCAGTAAAATATCCAAGTATGAAGCAGAAGTGTCGGACTCTGTGGTATCTTTTATCTCAAGCTCACCAGGATATATCGTGTCGACGTAGGAATGGAAATTATCATTATTAATTGACTATTCGTCGTCGATATATCTAAATGTCGAGTTGAAGGCCACAGCAAGTGTTTTCTTATTTTCACGCAAACGATTTTGCATAAATTCTGCTTCATATGATTATAAAAATAAATCTGCTAATAACGGAGCACAATTTGTACCCATGGGAATTCCAATAGATTGTTGGAATACCTGGTCTAATTTGCCGTCTCGGTATCAGTCTCACTTTCTTGGTTTGGTCTCACTTTTGGACTCTAAAAGTTAGACCACATAAAAGGTGTCTAACTTCATAATTTTTGGTCTCACTTCCAATATGGCGTCTTCTGCAGCGAGATTAAATATTTTCAACATCATACAGCGAAGGAGGAAGGCACTTAAACCACGAGGTTTTCGAGATCGGTCGAACCCTTTGGAGGACATGGATGAGGAGGAGGTTTTTCCTCGCTTTCGACCAGCGACAATTCTATTCCTTGTCGACTTGTTATTCAATGACATCAACCATCTTACATAGAGGAATGTGGCGCTATTCCCCTTTTTACAGGTTCTTGCAGCTCTGAGCTTCCTTGCCACGGGTTCTTTTTACATGATCCTTGTGGGAAGAATCCTTGGGCATTGCCAAGTCAACGACTGCTTGACTTGTGTGTCGCTTGTTGGTGGACATGAACGGTACATACATTAGTTTCCCTGCAGATACCTCAACTTTCAAGAAATGATTCTTCGATATAGCAGGTTGGTTTCGGAACTTTTCTACTTTCACTTTGTTTAGGTCCCTATGTCCCAGGAGACAGGCTCCGACTCTCTGTGGAAAACAAACTTAAAGATCAAACACAGAAGTCAGCAAGTCTGATCGATCAGGAGGACCCACTACATTTCCTGAAAAATGAAACATTTAACACCACTCCAGATGCCATCATCTACAATGAAGAAACGGTACTTATTAAGAATGTACATGCATATGATTTCAGAGAAGTGTAAGAATGTTATAGACAAAAGATGACAAATAACACATTACATCATCTGTAGGTCAGATTCCTGGCTCACTGGAGCCTTTGGCTCGAGCAACCTATATATAAATTGAATCATTTTTATGTGAGAGATAACCACCTATAGCTAAAAATAATTATAAGAATTCATCTTTCAATAAAAAGCACTTTAAAAATAATTTGAACTTTTGTGTAATATGGAGTCATTTCAGTCTGAATGGCAACAGCTCCTTCGAATTACAATGGACCTCCCATGCTTGAGTGAAGATATGTCATAACTACTAGCCTCATCATGGGAGGGAGTGAGCGATCTCCTTAAAGCCCTGGATCTCCTGTACCCTTATATGTTTAAATTCTTATAATGTTATTCATACATTGTAGATAAAGCTTACATTCCTGATGGTGGGCCACAGCCATGAAGACATCGATCAGATGTTCATCTATATCAGCAGGGAGGACCACACGCAGAAGATCAACCTGACACATCTTCATGAGATAATGGAGTAAAGTTTCTGTCCCAAACAAGATGTCCAGCACCTAGACAATCTCTAGAATTACAGTGGATGGCAGTCATGGACAGAAGTCTGAGAGGAATTAAGGAGCCTCATGTCTTCAGGATCTTCAAGAAGTCCAGTAATGCTGTCCTACAAAGACTGGCCAACTTTTCAAGAAGTGTATCGCGACGGCGACCTTAGTGATTTGGTGCCAGAATTTGCAGATAAGCCAGATGTCGTGGAGCCAAACTTTACAAAAATCAACAGCATTACCGAAGACATGAGCGGGATCTCCCTAGGTAGGCTGAAACTGGGAAGGTTTACTGCTGCTGAGGTAGACTGGTGGAACTCCTATCTCACTTCAATATTAAAAAAGAAGGATGGCCGCCCCTTGCCCATCGCTCCATCTACCCTTCCAAGATACAGTGTCCCAGAACAGAGTCCGTGTTGCTATCAACCGACACATGGAGAGGCTTCAACGTTCAAGAAGGTAGGGGAATCCAACATTCCTAGGTATTTGCAGACCAAATTATGATGATCACGAACAAGTTTCTCTTACAAAACTGTGAAATTCATGTGAATACTCTCATAGATGTAAAAGCATCATGGTCTTGTATTTATTTTTTTTTTTCAAATTATTAGATTGAATTGAATACACCAGGATATTCTATATTTTTGTTTACAATGTAGAACAGTTAGTTATAAAAAGTATTCTTGTGACTGATGTATTTATTGTGATGTTTTATAAAAGGTGCTATTGTCCAACAGGCCAATCGATTTTATGACAGTTGCACTTATGGAACGCCGGGACTGTCTTATATGAGTATTAAATATTATATGCAGTGCTTCCTTTATTATATGAAGTACTATTTTTATTATATGAAGTAGTTTTAACTTTATATTGTGTACAACCTCCATTATATACAGTACTTCTCTCATTATATGATGTAGATATGTCATTATATTATGTATATCTATCAATATTTACATTTGCAAATGTTTTATATAACACTACTGAAAGGAATGCGTATCTTTATCTGTATAAGTAATAGTTACATGATGACACGAGATGATGCATACAAAATATGATCGAGCTGTCAATCATGTAACTGATTTATCCCATGACCCTTCATTTGACCTCTTCCGATATTAGGTATTTTCTTTGCATCAACTAATAAAGACGCTGAATCAGAATCACGTGATAGTCTTAACGCGAAGGTTTTTTGTATCCAAGTAACGGATTTACAAATTTGGTAAATTTTCTTAGTACTGTACCACGTGATCATTTTCTTGAGATAATCAATTCATTTGTATTCTATGGATTTGGAGAAAGTAGTAGAAGGGGTCTATAGCGTTAAGAATCGCCGTTTTTGCAGCAACCGTACAACGAGAATCATTTTCAATCGAGTCGAGCATGCAGTTCAGATTGTATGAATTCAGGCGATTGGATTTAAAAATGGTCCATGTGGCCAGGACTTTAATGAATTTCGATTTACAGTGTTGATGTTTGGGATCATTTCCGGAATTGAAACGGGAAAATTTTACGGAATGGACTGAAAATAATAGCTACACAGATTCGGAAAACATGTGTCGTCCAGAGAAATAAGTGCGCTTAAAAATCAAGAAAGTAAAACCACACGCCGTAACACTTCATCAGTTCATGTAAATGGCTGCGAATTTAGGCCTATGCTCGGCATCTACGGCCTTTGATCAAGGAAGGATCTTTATCGTGCCACACCTGCTGCGACACGGGGCCTCGGGTTATAAGGTCTCTTCCGAAGGACCGCCCCATTAAGTCGCCTTTAACGACAAGCAAGGGGGTACTGAGGACCTAGTTTAACCCGGATTCCCATGCGGCACCACCTGAAATGAAGACAATCACAAATAAGGCAGAAGACCCCTCGAGATTTATATTTGTACAAGGATGTGTCAGGATAGAGGTATGTAGTGCCTTCCTAGTTGGTGCAGGGGTAGTTACATATGGAGCTACCTTCAGGCATCAAAGATGCATTTACCTACCTTTTTTCTCATATTATATACGATTCGAAGAATTACCAGATCCTTGGGATTTTGCAGGTGTACATCATAAAAGAAAGTATCATTGACTGACTTGTGTAATACTTCCTCATCACACGGTTCCTATGGTTACTGTTCATCAACATATTCCCACGGCTTAAGATGAGGGGGTTCTGTTTGGGCCACTTGAGATCCATGGTCAGGCTGCATGATAGTGAAAACTTTTTTCACAAAAGAAGTCTTAAATCCTGGTCCGATATTCGTTCCATTAACGTTTTACTTTGTATATTGAGACTGGTTTGGCTTGAATATGATTCATCAGCATCATATTTTGGGCAACTTTTGATGCCTCTACTGATGCAAAGCAAAAAAAGTCTCTACATGTTTTTTAACTGATGCCAAGGAAAACACCTTGGACAAGGACCTACAGCATTAAGATCCCTCTCTGTGCTTCTTCTGGAAAGGATTACTGTATTTCACTTTTTCCTTCCTTTACCACATTGTGTTGCTGAATACTACGAAAGCGCAGCAGTCAAATTTTCATTTTTTTTCTATTTTCATTGTGGAATTAACCTCTAGTTCATTCATGTGGATCTCGTTAAATAATACGAAAAATTTGTTCGTATCTTGCCACAGAAAATACAGGGATAGTGTGAATCATACACTCCTTCAGTCTTCGTCCGTTTGCCTAATTTGGTTGTTTCGCTTTTCCTTACCAGTTTAGCAAAATATCTTTGGTAACTTAAAATCATAAGCAACAGTCTCAGGATTTATATTTTAATCATCTGAAGGGATATCTGCTCATTTAACAATAGTACTGAAGCAAAGATAAATTAAGGGGCACTGAAAATTGGATAGTCCACTGACGTATTGCTAACACTAATTACTTTGTTTTTCAACTAGATTCTTTTCTTGTAGGATTCTTTTTTTATTCGACATTGGCATTGTGTTCGTTTTCCAGTTTTTCTTTTAGAGTATTTCAGGGATTTTTTTTCTTATTGGTGAAGATTCACTGCCTTCTAGGTCACTTTCATCCCATTCATCATCTCACAACCGGAAGAAAAATCCGAAAAGTCATCTGCAAGAACAAAGTACAGTTTCATTTCAAATTAAGTTCTAAATCTTTCTAAAAAATGAATGTGATATAAGAAATCAAAGGACTAGATAGGGTAAGACCATTATTTGGCCCCCGATTTGGGGTGTCTTTCAGAATGATCCAACAGTTTATTCATGAAAACCTGTTTTCACCCCTGCCACAAAATGAGTACTGGTTTTAAGATTAAGAATATACAGAGGTCGCAGTGAGGTCAGTAAATAGGTCAATTTTTTAAATTTCTCATTTTTATGCAAATTTTCACAAATTTTACAGCACATTTTTTTCGGAAAACATAGAGCACACGCTTGCCTATCTACCAAATTCATATATTTTATACTCTGATATCAGATGCAGTATATATGTAAAAATCTCAGATAGGCAAGCGTGTGCTCTATGTTTTCCGAAGAAAAATGTACCCAAAATATGATGAAAATCCACCAGAATTGAGGATATTCGGGAAAATGTCCTATTTCTGAACTCTTTAGTGGCTTCCATGTAGCCTTTGAATCAAAATTAGTGCTTGTCTTTAAGTAAGCATCATTTTTACTTCTTAACTACAAACTATCACATTTTTCAGTGTTCTGATATTTATATAAAAAATTCGGCTGTTACCCTATCTTGTCCTTTACTCTCTCAATCACTTGAATCCCATTCAGTTATACTACAAAAATCTTTTTTTTTCTCATATGACTTAATTATTGTAATTTCATTTACATGATCAATTTCCTGTACTTTCTTAAAAAGTTGCAGGAGACATCAATTTTCAGTGGAATTTTTTCCTTAGAAAACTTGCTCTGCCACCGTCGACCAGAAGGAATCTTGATATATGTGATTCTTTATATCAGTTTACATAGTATATCCTAAATTTAAGGTGGGCCCAGTTGCAGACAATCTTTAATTTTATTTTTTATTTCAACATAATTTTATGTTCAGATTGCCATGTTTATCTTTGTGATTTCCATAGAGAACAAGCCTGTGACAGGTGGCTTGCCACATGTCAATGGTTGTGCAGAATACAAAGATGAGATACTTATGATGTAAATGGATCATAGTTATATGCACTGTAAGTGTTTGGCAAATCTTAATTTTGTTGCCTTTATCTGATGCAGTGATAATATATATTGATTTTTACTAGGTGACATATTTTTACAAATTTATACACGCGTGAATATGACTTGAAATTTGGAATTTTAAACAAAATTTATCTAAACACTGATGTCAACATTTATAAATATATACTAACTACTACTTGGTCACCATTGAATTTGCCATGATTTTTTTTTATTAAAGGACAATTATCTTTACATGTAGGTTCTGAGAAATAGCCAAATCAACACAAAAGACCAATTACAACAGAACATGGATCATCTTCGTTGCAGCAAGATTTGGAAACACAAATTAAAGCTTCAGCATTGGTTTGAGCGCATTTGGCTAGCCAATTACAAGGTGACACAGTATATTGTTTTTAAATGAATAATATCTTTAAAAATAATAGGTGGCATTTTGAAATTGTCATTCATATGACGCATTTTTTTTTATTATAACAAGTGTAATTGTGTTTTATAGAGGTGGAGCAGCTTGTTTAGGAAAAGTTTGTGAAATGTCAGGGTGTCAACAACAATTGGAGTTGAACACCTGAAACTGAAACAAGAATACCTGTCTCATACTGATGACAAGTCATTGTCAATGTTCTTTTTTCTCAATTTTTCCCTGAAAGTTATACACGGTTTGTATACTGTTCATTATCCCCAAAACCTTCTTGTACCAGATATTTACATATATCAGTAATTTTTTTCATTAAAATATACTTGTACATTACATTGTAAAATCATTAATTATTTGTAGGTATATTCAGTACAATGCAAGAAGCTCAGATACTTAATTGATACATCACCAACATTGGAAAGTTTTTTGAAGAAAAGACGAAAATGTTGTTGGAACATTGTGTGAAAATAATGCCTACACAAGTGCTGGGGATTCCAGAGAAAAAACATCAGGGAAAGGTCAGCTGGAAACTTTCAGGTGAAGAGTGTAGATTCAGGAATGTGTATGATATTGATCTAGAAATAACTAGTCCTTCTTGCACATGTTACATGTATGACTGGCAGAATTATCATCTGCCATGCAAACACATGCTTGCAGTATTTCAGCAATATCCAAGCTTGGACTGGGAGTTTTTACCATTTGAGTATCGTGATGCCCCGCACTTTAACCTTGACTTTGAAATTTTGGAGTTCATTCAAAATTCTGAGTTTAAAAAAACATCTTGTTCACAAGAAACATTTCCAGAAAGTCCCATTCTGACAGGTGAAGGATTCCGGAAGACCAAAGTTCCAGAAAGAGAAAGCCAATTTATAGATGCCCCATCAAACACCAAAGATTGGCTTTATTGCCGCGAGCTTATTAAACAAATTCAGGGCAGCATAATGAGTGTTTGTGGACTCAATATTGGCAACGTTCTACAACAACTGCAACAAGTTGCCAATGTTTAAAGGAAATTGAACCACAAGATGATGATCTACCAGTACTAATGCGACCAAACAAAAGAGGATCAGAAGCGTGGATGAAGTCCCCGTTAGTAGGAGTTTTTTTTAGACAGTGCTAAATAAATTCTAGTTAGTGCACACACTAGCTTTTCGAATATATACTCAACCTGAACCAAGACGGTATAGTGATGTAACCACAAGCCATGCATCCAGTATACACGTTTGTCCTACATTTAACTGTAGATACAAACATACTAAAAAGGAGAAGTGTCCTGCGCACGGGAAAACCTGCAAGGTTTGCCATAAACGTAACCATTTCGCCAAAGTTTGTCGAAGCAAGAAACTTCCTTGAGAGTCATATGCAACTGGAGCAGAATATCCTTTATACAGTCACAGCTCTAATGACAATTTTACTGATTTGTTAGTTGATTGTATTAGTGTGGTTCATGCTCTTAACAAATCTGATGTGCGATATGAAAATTCTTCACCTTTAAAAGCGAACAAGCAAATCGCATTTTGAAACTATCCTATCAGGTTCTGTGTTTATCTTTTCCTGAAGGTCATTTATCAGGTCTATCGTGTTTTGCGTTTATCCTATCGTATCGTGTATCCTGTCCTATCGTGCGTGTATCCTTATCGTAAAGAATGACGATTCGGGTACTGTACACTAATGTATTGTTCTTCATTTATTAACTTTTATGTTTACATACATTTATAGTTTAATTTTATAACAATGTTTAAATTTATTTTCAAAATAAAAAAGGCTATGTCCTGGACAAAACAGAACTAACTAAGAACTATCAATTTTCGGCATGCAGCCTCAGGGAAGACCCTGAAGTTTTTTTCCCAAGCGATCGTCGAGAGATACATCACAGCAGTGTCACCATTCAAGAAAGAGCTAGCTCTTATACAGCAAAGGATTGATTGATTGTATATTGTTTAACGTCCCTCTTGAGAATTTTTCTCTCATATGGAGACGTCACCGATGCCGGTGAAGGGCTTCAAATTTAGACCTATACTCGGCACTCAGGGTCATTGAGCAGTGAGGGTTCTTTATCGTGCCAACGCCTACCGTGACACGGGACCTAAGTTTTTAAGGTCATATCCGAAAGACCCGTGACTTTCACTTGTAGTGCCGAGCGCTTGGCGAAGGAACAGTCACTACATATCTTTGCGTCTCAGGTATGACGCGGCGCCGCGATCGAGAATCGAACCCGGGCCTCCCGATCTAAACCAAAGGAAGGAAAATGCCTAAAATCAATCAAGACATCAGTAACACAGCAATACAGTGTCGAAATGAATCTTGTGTTTACATTTGAACATTTCAGCTTCTCCAAAACCACTGAACCAAGTTCAACCAATTTTGGCATATAGCATCAATGGGTGACGGGAATAAAAAATGTGAATTTCATGGTTCCTGCCCGCCTGGATCCTATGGGTGGGGTAAAAACCATTAAAATTATTTAACGAAGTCAAATCTTATTAGTTGAGTAAATTAAATGAGGTAAACGTACAACAGTTTGCACGACCGGCGGTTTTGATCACAGCACAATTTGGTCCCAATGGTAGAGGGAAAAAAATTGGAGCGTCACATCTCCAAACCAAGATGGTTGTTTTACAGTTATATACCCATACATATTAAAAATGTACCTAAGCAGTACATCGATTATCAGAAACTTTCAACAGTAAAAGTTTGAATAAACATCACCTATAAATTGGTAATTGAGCATTTGCCAGCTGTTGAACTTCACACTAAGCTGAAAAATCAAGATTTGTTAAATATTAAAATTATTTTTTTGAATTCATAGGAACTTCTGTGTTAATTTGTGTGCTGTGCCTATTGGTGCAAGCTTAAGCAGCTTTGAAACGCATAAGTGCATGCACTTAAGTGATGCCTCCCCCGCGCATGAAGATATGCTCAGTTTTCCTCTGGATAGATGCCTCCCATGAGAGATGAATGAAGTTGATCTCCGTTCAAAACTGACAGTCTTGGTCGAACGAATCCTTTGCAACTGAATTCCTTTCTTTCAAGGAGAAGAAGACAATGTCTTGTGCCATATCCCTCATCAATTTTCTCAGCAATCATCTTGGAAGAGTAAAACCTGCTTCTTCAGGTTGGTTTCACTTTGTTGAATAATCTGTAATCTGTTGTTGACAAGAGCTCCTTTTAAGTATATTTCAAGAGCAAAACTTCAGAGCGGGAACCATGCTTTTTAATTGGTTATTAAACAATACTGAGAACCAGTTTACAAAGTTTGTTCAGATCACAGGGCTTTTTATAAATTTTGTACTAAATTTTTATTTTATATATCTATTCATGGCTTTATAATTAAAAACAAACGCCCCCCCCCCCCCCGTTTTGTGTTTGAACTCAGAGCATAAAGTTTGTATTATATAGCGGCGCTCGCTACAACGGTCAGGCCGTCAATATATTACTGTATATGTTAGCCAATGTTCATGGTACATTGTCACAACCAGCCTTCCACATGTATTTGTGTTACACGTGAAACGACCATTTTCAAAATCGTAGTTTATGACTCAGCCTAGGAATCAAAAATTTGGCTAGTAGCCTAGTCCAATATAAACAACTCTTAATAAAAAATTAAAAGCTTACCATAATATTTATGAATTATAATTCTGGACAGTTTAATCTTCATGCCTGACTGGAAACTGTATACGTATGTAGCGCTGATGCAACTTTCTATTTCTTTTTTCTCTTTCTTTCCTTTTTTTCTTGATTTAAATTTCTATTTTTTTGGGGGGGGGGGGGTGTATTCATTTTTTGGTCCGCGAAAAAAGGGGGCGGGGCGGACCCCCTGGACCCCCCTCTGGATCCGCCCTTGAATTGTTATGTGGTTATTATTGTATATTCTATCTTTTTTTCAAATTGCTAAATATATTGTATCAAGAATTTTTAGACATGTTTTCACCTATGTGTGAAGTGAATGATTCATATTTACTTCTTAAAATCTAAAAATTTATAGTAAGAAAAAAAAGTTTTTGTTTAAGTTGAGGAAAACTTTCTTGCTGAATTTAAAGATATTATAAAAAAGTAAAAGAAAATACAAAAGAGCTTTTTTTAATTCTTTTTTCTCTCATTTCCTCAACCCTTTTAAAAAGTAGAAATTTATGCATAACAAAAATAAATAACTACAATATATATCCTACAATCATTTACTTGAAAAATCAGTTAAGAATTTCCATCGTGTTCGAAATTCAGACTTTTTTCTATTGCGTTGAACATACGATGTTGAACATGTCGTTTCTTCACTTCTTATTCTTTGCTTTTATCCGATTTCTTAGCACTGAAGGATATGCATTGAACGATGTCTGTAATGTGGATAGTGGGAGGTGTATGTGGAGGGGTGGAGGGGTGTATGATGGTTGTCTTGAAAGCATTTACATCAGATTTAATTTCTTCGATTACGATGCCTTCTTAGATCTTGGCATGTGCCAGGTTGAGGTAGTGTATTTAGAAAACACCCCCTTTACTTGCAAACAGATGCCTCAGTACGTAAAGGTAACTAAAGATGTTACATTTTATTTGGGAGAAGAAGAGGTGACAGAAGAAATAAAACAGTTTGCAGAGGCCATGGAAAGAGACAAAGTAGTTCTGAGGACACGAGTTGCAGACCTAAGCAAGGCAAACTAAAGGAGATGGAGTTGGACTTATCCTCCTACATTGATCCTTTTGATGTCTCGGAAGAAAGTCAGGAGTTATCTGACAGCCAGGATGCGATTCCTCCAACCCAAAATATGGACATTTAATTCGGTTTATGAAGACTTGAAAATAAAATAGCACTCTCCTTTTGGATAACAATGTGGATTTTTTCAAGATTTTTTAAAGAAAGTTTAGCTGCATGATAATTTTAATGAACATATCTCATCATATTAAATGTTATTCTTTATGTTCTATCAGTTGTTTGTTGGTTTCTTTTTTACTTCTCAGAAAAAAAATAATGCATTAAATAAATGCCAGTTTTGACAAATGAACAAACAAAAAATGGATGCGCGGGTTGATATATATATATATTTTTTGACTGATTTTGATTTGTATTGATATAAATAATAAATCTCTGAAATATAAAGAAATCGTTGGTTTTCCCTGGTGTTTAGATTTGAAATTTTATTTTGCCTTCTATATAATTCCATACAAAATTTTGCACATTTTTTTAACTTAATGACAAATTCTTGTAAAATTCTCACACTCTACTTGGTAAATATTACTGTGGTTTCATCAATATTCGTTGAGGACCAGTTTTCGTGGATTTCGTTGTTGAGCAGATCCACGAATTCAAATGCTCATCGAATTACGAAATATGACATTCACTTGTATAGAAAATGCTTTTGTCCACGAAATTACGTATCCTCGAAACTGTCTGTTTTACAAAATCAACGAAAATTGATGCCAACGAAAATTGATGAAACCACAGTATTCAGATTTGTCAATTCAAATGTAAATCTATGAAAAATAATGCTGATTTCTGAAAAAAGTTTTTATCTGTTATTTATCCGTTTTTGCTTGTCACATGCATAAAAAATTCCAACATGTAACATGGGAAAATTAAGATTTCAATTATTTCAGTGAAGTAAAAGTTTTACTTAATTACACCTATTTCAACATGTTCAATAATTTTGTTATTTTTATACACTGTTCATATTCAATTAATTAAATAAAGGAATACTTTTTTTCTTTTACTACTTATATATATAAATATGTGGTGGAAGTGGGTATCCATATATACTGTAGGTGAAGAACTGCGAACGATAGTATTGTTCTCCCGCCAACCTCCAATTCATTTTTCAAAAGTTAACATATTCGATGAATTTTAAATATTTTTTATATATAATTATATGATGTTTCATAAAACATTACTTATTTGGCAAAACAAAGAGATACCTCTAAAATTTTGGTAAAACTAGTGTTTTAAGAAATCAATGGAAAACGGAAAATATTTTTAAAAACATCTCCCCCCCCCCCGTGTCACAAAAATTCCTTTTTACAAGAAATTTGGAATGGTATTTCACAAATTCATACCAAAGCTTTTTGTGTGACACGGAGGGAACATATATTTATTCACAAAAAAAAAACGATAAAAATGCTTATTTTCCACCAATTTAAAAGCGATTACAACTGAAACATTATAATTTTTTGAAATAGTTATGTTTTTTTATTTGACTAAAACATAATAAAAGATATTAGGAACATTTAATCATATCCAAGATTATTTTAAAATACGGTGATGCTTGTTTCTTTCTAGTTTACAGTTAAACTCTCTCCTATATGTAATACAGTCAGTTCAAATAGGTACACCTGAAGACGGATTAGGAAATCCAGAAAGCGCTTGTGATCAATGAAATTTGGAAACTGCATTTGAAGATTGAAACTGTACCTGCATGTAGAGTAAGCGCTCTTTGCCTTTTAAGGCTCTTCAGAGAGTTACAAAATTGAGAAAGCGCTTACAGTTAAAATGACTGTTCGAGTCGGCATATTTCATTAATAATGCTTCATGATAAACATACAGGTGGGAATATTCTTTATATATTTTTGTAAAAATTTGTAAACAAGTGAAGTAAAACTCTTGTTCCATAAGCTGCATCCTCATATTTCTACCCCTCAGTGGGCCCTTGCTTTTACTTTCCCTTATTTTATTAATGAAAATGTCAATTTATAGTCAACAAATTGTCTCTATATATATATCCATAAAAAGTGTCTTTTTAACGCAGGGTTCTATTTTGTACATGGCAGGCGGTGGTTCTACAGCATGAATGAAATAATTAATCTGTAATTTTGTATTTTAAACTGGTAAATAAAACACTTGTAAAAGGGGTGAATATGTTTGAATTGTATTATTGAAACAGTTGTGGTTTTTTTTTTAGTGTCAAGAGATATGTCTAGTAGGCGACTCAAGGAGAAAGAGAGGCTTCGCAAAAGAAAAAGTAGAATTTCTAACAAAGTATGTATGTTGTGTCCTACTAATAAGTGTATGCATGTTTTTCTTTCTGCACCCAATGATATCAATAATTGTAATACTGTTTACATATTTACAGTTCATGACGCTGTGTTCACCTCCACATCTCCAGCAATCCCTGTGTGTATGTTGTGCTGGGGCTGGCATCGTCGTCTGTGCCCGAGGTTTTGTCGAGAATCGAGACTTTAATTTCTGGCTAGGCCTACCATTAAGATTTACCTTGTGAACTGTACTAGTGTTTCTTTGCTCTCGAAGCTCTGTCGCGTCTCGTCCTGCGGGTCTCCATTGCGTGTGCAATTTTCACTGCAGTATCTAGTGTTAATGCTGCCTCAACAAGTAACCTTTTCTGGACAGATTTACTGTAAATACCACACACAAAACGGTCTCGACCAATCTTACCGATTGATCTGACCTGTTTTATCTGTGCAGCGTTTTCATCTTCACCCATATTGTATCAATTTGTATGTTTCTCGACTCTCACTACCATCCTCGTCGCCAAAATGTCGTGTTGTAAAAATCACCATTCAACACATAGGTCAGCCTTAACGGAACTGGTAAGCCATACCGGAACTACCCCTTGGGGATCCGGGTTAGAATAGGTCCTCAGTACCCCCTTGCTTGTCGTAAAAGGCGACTAAATGCGGCGGTCCTTCGGATGAGACCATATAAACCGAGGCCCCGTGTCACAGCAGGTGTGGCACGATAAAGATCCCTCCCTGCTCAAAGGCCCTGAGTGCCGAGCAAAGGCCTAAATTTGCAGCCCTTCACCGGCAATGGTGACGTATCCATATCAGTGAAATATTCTGAAGCGGGACGTAAAACAGTATACAATCAATCATAACGGAACTGTTTTATTAAATATTCATGTGCAGTGCATTCTAATATAAAAAAACTGTTAACGAAAGATACAAAAGATCCGGAATTCATCACATGTTTGTTCCTATGTCATAATAGAATATTTTATGTACGACTTGTTTGTTGTCATAGTCAAATAGACGCTTGTAATATAAAATAAACGTTTTGGTTCAGCACGTTGTTTTATTGAACTCGCTAATACAAATCAGCTTGATTTGTGATACAAAGTTACGCCATCCAAATATTACATCCTAAAAGCTTCAAATTTCTCAAAGGACTACATCATACTATTATTACATGTACACAGAATTTAATTTTTTTAATGGACTTTTTTAAAACCAACTCAATATTAAGTAAATCGTCAGTCAAACGTTTTGATTGAAAAAAAATATTATCCTCTGCCACCTATACGCACGACGGTCGTGCTAATTACCAATATCCGCACAACGGTCGTTATTCCTACGACGGTCGTGCTAATTATAACGGTATTCGCAGGACAAACTTCAACATTCATTTATATTGATTCTTTAAAGCCTTTTTACACGCTCCGATTTGTAAGATGTGACTTGCAACATCTTCCAAATCCGATGGTTAAAATAGGAAAATTATAATTAAGACAGATATGAATTCAGATGGAATACAGACATGCTGTATTCCGTCTGGCAAGTCTGTTGATTTTTACCCAGCATTGATAAGGTTAGAGAGGATCTATATATAAAACAACCGACATTTTCCTTTGCTTGCTCTCCATTCAAAATGGCTGGAAATAAGAGAGAACAGCTAAAATTAACCACAGAGCAGACAGAAAGATTAGCTGAACTATATCAAGAAGAGATAGTTTTAAGAATTTTTCTTCCGCTAATAATTGCAAAAAGGATTGTAGAAGAAAAGCTTTAGAAAATATTCTGACAAAGTTGAAGGAGGATTTCCCAGGTATAAATGGAACCAGTAAGAATTATTTTCTATTAGTCTTTGTCTTTAAGTAATTTAAAACATACAATCGTGCATGTAATTTTTTACTATATATATGCAAATAAATAACATGATTGATAGCACTTTTCATAATTACAGTTGATTTCTTGCAAACCAAGCTGTCTAATTTGAGAGGGTACTACTCTCGGGAGCTTAACCAAAAAAAATCCAGAAGTGGGACTAGCATAGAGGAAATTTATTGAAGTCCATGGACCCACTTAGCTGCTCTAGACTCATTTTCAGGGCTCAAGTAACACCGAGGGCGTGACTATGCAAATGACCATGGCATAAGACATTTACAGACACTTTTTTCCGTTTGTATGGAATTTATTATACAGAGAGTCGTGGTTGTCTCGTCAATGCTTAACGCGTCCATCCTCCTCAACTTTATCTACGTAAATGACTAAATGCGTAAAATATCACGAAGAATTAGCGGGAAATGACTACGGAATGTCCCGAGAGTCTATAGAACCAATCATACGCCGGTATCAGCGCGGGAAATGATAACGAAATCTATCGTATGCCGCCGGTACTTTCGCGCCTCTATTACGAAAACCCCCGATATTTTCGCGGGTTATTTTCAAGAACAAATTCTCACGCTGTTTCATGGAAAATTTTCGCCCTAACATTTGATACAAGTCAGTTAAATTACATTTTATCTTGTGAATCATGTCTTCGCAAACTCGTCACCACCCCCTTGATTATCCAGGATACACTCGATAAAATGTACTTAAACTATAACTTGTGTAGATAGATCTGTATGTTGCTAACTTGTAGTACCTAACTCTTATCCAACAATTATATTTTGGATGATATTAAAATGTAAATTAGTCTGCATCTTGTTTTTTTTCCCTGATGCTTCAGTTGAGAATTTCATCAATCAATTACGTAACAGTGTTACGTAGAGGATCATTGTACACAAAATGGTTTGAGAAAGCTTTCAAGAACATCAAGGGAATGGTCAACATATGTAACGCTCTGCCAAGATTGTTATCGCCAGGGTTAGGGTTATACGCCCCCATTAAGTAGTCAAAGATCTTCCGATTGATTTCGTTACTGTTAAAGTGGTTATTTACACTGGTTGTTAAGTACGCGTTTTTGATAGTCAACCATTACGCGTGGGTGTATTTACAACCTTCATTTTATTCTGTTTGTTGAATAAAAGTCAGGTAGGTAATTTAATTTATAAAACATTACTTGAAAAATGCTGACCCGGGATCTTCTCCTGAAACTTCTTGAGCCTACATGTTAGTCGATCAATATCTTTAATCTTATAATAAAATGTTCTAAAAGTCAAGCAAACCAGAAAATTAAGGATTAGGGATAATCTGATATTGTTTCACAGAGACGTTGTTATGTGCAAATGAAGAAATGAATTCCATAATTAATAAATATTTTATAAGTGATTAAAAATTTCAATTATTAATAGTGTATTTGACGATCCTGAAGCTGTGAGCATCAATTTAAAGTTCTTTGTAAATTATTGTTAACAATATTTATTGAATACGCTTGGTCTCTTGAAAATAAAGTGTCGAACGAAATATTGATTTATTGACTGTATGTTGTTTAACATCCCTCTCGAGAATATTTCACTCATATAGAGACGCCACTTATTGCCGGTGGAGGGCTACAAATTTTGTCCTATGCTCGGCACTCAGGGCCTTTGAGCAGTGAGGGATCTTTTTCGTGCTACATGTAGCACCTACTGCGACACAGGGAAATCAAAAACCGATACACAGAATTATGTTTCTTAGTGTAGTCTACGTGTTATCTAGTTATATTGATAATAGACCAAAACTGTAAGAGGAGTAGCATTTTGAAAAATTGTTTACAGACAGACAGACAGACGGACAGACGCCGGACGCATTACTATCGCATAAGCCCTTCTAGTCTCTGACCAGTAGAGCTAAAAACAAGAGGCCCACGGGCCTTATAGGTCACCTGAGTATTGTGCAACAACTTTCAAACAATTAAATTTGGTTCATGTTTTTAACCAGAATTCGCAATTCACAATTTTGAAAGAAGTACCATTGCTTACAATAATTTTGACTTAGCATGCTAACTCTATTTATTTAAGTAGTAGTTACCCCATATCATACTGTTGGTTATGTGTAGATACCCGATGGGCGTGGTCATAATGACACGAGGGAGCGTAGCTCCCGAGATGTCATTATGACCACGCTCATCGGGTATCTACACATAATCAACAGTGTGATATGGGGTAAATGACTTGTACCATAGTTTTCAAATATCATTCATATGTAAGTCAGAAAGATAAAGTGTTTGGTTTCAAAGATGCATTTGGATTTTATATGATTTTACGCTCCTTCGTGTCCTTCTGACCGTGTCAAAAAATTATAGGGTAAGTGATTTGTATACAATACTTTTCAAATTTTGCGCTACCAATTTTGCCCTATACTCGGCACTCAAGGTCATTGTGCCGTGAGGGATCTTCTTCCTGTCAACACCTGCGACACGGGACCTCTGATTATACTTTATAGGCCTCCATGTCCCACAGTGGGATTCAACTCCTTACTTCGTGACTCTAGGGCAGGTGCTTTAACCACTGGGCCACGTAAGCGATATAAAAATTAAACATATCTAGGCCAGTTTAAAAAGTTTGATTTATGTAATTGAAAAAATGACGAGTTTGGTTTCAATAATATATGTTCAATTGATATGATTGTTTTTCTCATAAATTTCAATCGTCAAAATTACAGACTAGTAATTTGAGTTTATTATAAACTTGGTTTAACTTTTTTTTTTGTAAACCTGATACAAACTTTGCCGTGCACAGTGGTACGTTGATTGAAATGTTTGTTAGAGGTTATGTACATTTCAATTTATTGAAAATTAGATCTTTGATCGGCTAGATCCGCAATCAAAAAGTTTATTTAAGTACAGTCGTGTACACTTGTTTTTACGTCAAGTATGTTCCGTGTTTCCTTTGTTGTTATTAAAAGAACGATATATTGGAATCTACTACATGTAAGCTAACGCCACTTAACTAAAGTTAAAGTATTAATGACCGTCTTTAACTGTTATTTATTATAAAATGCAGTATACAATTGAAATTTTTTACTCCTTTTTACTCTCCTAAATTTGGTATAACAAGCCCGTATGATTGTTTCATTTAAAAACCGTGCATGATCGTTTTTTTTATATAAATAGTTCTTTTGTCCCGACTCGATGGGCGGAGTTATAGAAAAGTGTGGGTTATGTACAGAAAACCTACACTTTTAACAAAAGAAATCACACCTAACTATGGTACAATACCCAGAGGTAGATCAGAGTAACATTAAGAGAAAATGCACTTCCACTTTATAACCAGTTGTACACCTCATCCCAAAGGAACAAATGATCCTGGGGCCACATATTTCAAAATTTTATCATAAAATGGTTGATTAACACACCAAAGAGCAAATTTCAAAGCATAATTTATTATAGACTTTGTACACCCCCCTTCACCCCTACCCAGGGAAGGGGCGGGGACACAAAAAATAACCATTTTGCTAGGTGCACCTTTCTTCATCATGAATATATATGTTTGGATCATTGGCATTAAACACAGGAGCAAAGGAAAGAATTTAAAAGAATAAATGCATTTTCACTATATAACCAATAGAGCCCTGCCCTAACACAAGAACCCCTGACCCTGGGTCATAAAATTCACAATTTTGAAAGAGGCACTCTTGCTCATCATAACTATGTGCTTAGTTACTTTATTTAATACCCAGAAGTAGAGAAGAAGATTTTCAAAGAATTAATGCATTTTCACTAGATAACAAATAGAGACCCGCCCTAACACCAGAACCCCAGACCCTGGGGTCACAAAATTCACAATTTTGAAAGCGGTACTATTGCTCATCATAACTATGTGCTTGGTTAGTTTATTTGATACTCAGGAGCAGAGAAGAAGATTTTCAAAGAATGCCTTTTCACTATATACCCAATAGAGCCCCGCCTTAACACCAGAACCCCTGACCCTGGGGTCATAAAATTCACAATTTAGGAAGAGGCACTCTTGCTCATCATCACTATGTGCTTAGTTAGTTAATTTAATACCCAGAAGTAGAGAAGATTTTCAAAAAATTAACGCATTTTCACTATATAACCAATAGAGCCCCGCCCTAACACCAAAACCTCTGACCCTGGGGCCATAAACTTCACAATTTAAGAAGAGGCACTCTTGCTCATCATAACTATGTGCTTAGTTACTTTATTTGATACCCAGAATTAGAAAAGAAGATTTTCTAAGAATTAATGCATTTTCACTATATAACCTATAGAGACCCGCCCTAACACCAGAACCCCTGATCCTGGGGTCATAAAATTCACAATTTATGAAGAGACACTCTTGCTCATCGTCACTATGTGCTTAGTTAGTTTATTCAATACCCAGAAGTAGAGAAAATTTTCAAAGAATTAATGCATTTTCACTATATAACCAATAGAGCTCCGCCGTAACACCAGAACCCTTGACCCTGGGGTCATAAAATTCACAATTTAAGAAGAGGCACTCTTGCTCATCATCACTATGTGCTTGGTTGTGTATTTAATACCTAGGGGCAGAGAAGAAAATTTTCAAAGAAATAATGCATTTTCACTATATAATCTATGTAGACCCAGCCTAGCACTAGAACCCCTGACCCTGAATTTTTACAACCGTCATATGTTTCTAACTTTTTTTATTATTCATAATTATTTTAGGTAAATTTGTCTTCAAAAGCAATGAGAATCAGATGTTCATTTCCGCTGCTTAAAGATTGGGAATATTATCAATAGTAAAGAAAATGCTAAATGTGTTCTGAGACGAAAGATAATGTCAATGGTCCGAGTGTAGAAGCTGTATGTGCACAAATTACCTTTTTGAACATTTTTTTTCCTAGTCCAGCCAAACAATATTTACTGGACAAAAGGGAGTGCAAATATCCCGCCGTCTGCAAGCACTCTTTTCGAATCTAATATTACGAGTAGTTTGTGTTTGCCTTATCTTTAGTATTTGTTTATTACAAAGAACAACTCGTTCTTCGGAATATTCGTACACTGACAAATATATAAAGGTTTGTTAAAGGTATGTTTCAGCTTGTCCCCGTATTGGTAATAAAGTGATTCCCAAGATAAAATTGACGACACAAATCACTTTAGGTAAAATATTATGTATATTAATCAATAAAACGACAACAAATGCCTTACACAAATCTCTGCTGTAAAAAATGGTGGCCTACGCCTCGTGGTGCAAAATCCGGAAGAGAAGGAATGATTACACAGGCTCCCGAGCCCGATCCTAAATGTAAAAATATAACACCCCCCTCAAATACACTACATTCCCCCCCATTTTATGGAGGAATGACCCAATTCCGACAAGGCGCAGGCCATTTACAATATCATATGTTATGAACAATTTTACATAATGAACAAGGAAGATTACCACCTAAAAATGTACAATACCAGTGAATTACAAAATGTGTATATTAAAAAAGTCTTTTAAACATCAAATTGTCTATAAACACAAACGAAACGATCCTTGGCTGTGTTCCCGACAGTCAGACCAACATCATCACAGGCTCCTCCGGACTTCCTGTCCCTGGCGCTCTGCCCACCCGGACTATCTGGCTCCGGCGCCCTAATATTGTATGGGTCCTCCCTGGACTCCCCAAAGCTTGTCTGGTCCTTGTCACAGGATACCCCGCTCACTCAAGGGAGCGGAGAATGACGTAACTGTTGACCGAACAGGATGCTGAAATTCCTCACAACCTGCTCGGCCAACACACCAACTTCCACCTGACGGACCTCCGCCACCTGTTGGTAGATTACCCCGATTTGACCAGGGGTCATCTCACCGTGACCAACGCCGAGGTGGGGGCTGTCCGTCTCAATTAACAGTCGGTCAGGAGGGATCTGCCTTACTCCCTGGAGTTGCCCCGAGGTGAAATGCTGGATCAGCCCACTGACCCCAAAAAATACAACACGCCCTGTGGCCAACCATTCGTCCACCTGGGAAACTCCCCCAGTAAACGAATGGAGGTATAACGGGACCCACAAGGGAGTGCGTACTTGATCCAACAAGTGCTGGCAGTCGAGGAGCGGCTCCTGGCCCATCGGGTCAGAAGGTGCTCCCCTAAGACGGAGTACCAGAGGAGTGAGGGGAGTCGCCAACCGGCAGAATTCACCCAACACCCACCTCTGGTGACCCCAATTTGACCCCCTAAAGTAATCGAGGCCCACTTCCCCGATTACCCAACCATTCCCCACACACCGGTCTACCAGCGACCGAATACTACTCGCAGTTACCCCTGCCACCTGGGTTGGGTGAAAACCAACAGCCGTCACCCACCCTGGCTCTGGGGAAGTATCGGTGGGTGGAGTCGGGCCATCTACATAGACTGCACACCCCCCAATGACCTGTACAGGGACATCAGAAACGCCTGGCAGGTGCGCAATCTCTTCTGTGAGGGCCGTCAATGCCAGCCTCACTGACATCCGTGTTGGGTGCCAGTGAGCATCAATGACCTTCACGGTCACTAGTTCTTGCTGGGTCTGGTACCCAGTCCCGGAAGCTGGGCGGACCTCACACTCGGACTCCCAGTCTTCCCTTGGGATTGGGTATACCTGCTGTGCCCCTCTAAAAAATGGATGATCACTCCTCAACCTCTGCAAAGGCTGTCAGCAGGAGTTCGGCAATAGGGCCTATCCTGCCACAGTCTCCGAAACTGCTGCATCACCTCTGGGGTAACCCTATTCAGCAGATCTGCAATTACACGAGGATGAGCCAACATCCCCACATGAACAATGAGGCCCTGCCGCACCCTCTCCAAGTCCTGCGGAGTCAGGGGACCACCCCCAGATACTCCGCCAGTTAATTAGCCAGATCATGGATTTTTTTTCCGTTTTTTCCTGATTATGACAACGAGCACACGGCGGGTGTGACCGGTCGGCAGGGGATGCTCATTCCTCCATGGCACCTGATCCCACCTCTGATGTTTCGGAGGTCCGTGTTTGCTCTGCTCTTATTTTGTATATTTGTTTAATGGACGTTGAGATTGAATACTGTTCGTTATTTCCATATCCTTCATCATGCCATTTGGCCCCAAAATTCCAAGACACAGGCTTAAAGCCCCTCTTGACAACGGCTCTAAGCTCATCTAGTGCCCGCCCATCATCCCTACATTCTTGCAGCAGATAGAGTGAGCGGGCAATGGTCCTTAAGAATTGAACCATTCTGACAGGTTGTTCTATCCCGTTTCTCAGAAAGTGTTGGATGGATTTGTCTGAAAATTTATACACTAATTATTCACCATATGAAGGTGTGCACCTGGTATTTTCATCATGATTGGATGACTTTTCTGCATTTTACAGGCGTTTTTTATTTTGTGATTTTGTTTGGCTCATAACTAGAAAACTATTAAACTTACAATCATCAAACTTGGACAATTTATGCATCTTGTGTAGACGGTGTGTCCCAACCTATTTCAAGGTCACTGTGACCTTTAGATTACGTGATTTTTTAAAAAAAAAAAGTCTTAAAAATTTTAAATAGTAAAATGGAAGAGAAAAAAGCAAAGGAAACTATTGCAAACATTAAGTATGAAAATATTCTTGTGAAGAGAAAACTAAAAAGGGCACAGGACAAAAAAGACCACTTAAAAGAATCTAAAAGGGTAATTACAAAACAGAAAGATTCACATATCAAAGAAATTGAAAAATCATTACAGTCAAAAAGCCTACAAACAAGCTTCTTATGTCGGTACTGAAGGACATCAAAAGCCCGATATTAAAAGCCGGTTGTCGTGCACTTGGCATAATTTCACACTGTATTAAAAGTCCACTGTTGCGCATCATTGAAGACAACTCACACATATTGGAGATGACAGATGTATACTCAAATTTGTTGAGTTTTTTACAAAGGCCAAAAATGATAGTACAGAAGTCATCACCGGGAAATTTCTTCCATTTCCCGATGTAAACATAGTAGATACAGATTTACTTAGGAAAGACAAAGAGACCGAAACAATAACTGTGCAAATTTTACAATGGCTTTTCGAAGGCATGGCATACCTACTTGAGCGACAGGCAAAAGACCACTTACCTGGTGGAAAATTCTACTCACCAACAGCCACAACATGGGAAGAAAGTCAAGGCACCATAAAACACAACAAACTTCCAGAATTCTTTTTTGGTCAGTTGGATTTCCAAAAAGAAAGAAAAGTAACTTCATGTAAAGAAGGAAAGACTGTATAAGCGGAAAGAGAAAATGACAAATGACATTCTTTTTTTCGGTTTATTGCAGTCTTCAGAAGACATGATGCAACAGCTTGCAGAAGTTGAAAAGAAGACAGAAAAAAGGAAAGCAGTGAAGGCCCAGTTGACATTTAGGAAAAAAGTTTTGCAGCAGATCACCAAAGACAAATCCTTATTTGCATTTTCTGCTGGGAATAAGACAAAAAGTTTAGAACAATTGATGTCCAATCTGAAGATCTTAATACAAGAAGCTAGGAAAGGATCAACAACAAGAAAGAAATCTAAGAAAAAGCCCTTACTTGTGCATAAGCACATAAAGCATAAGTTTGATGATGCCTGGTACTTTGGACAGGTTCTGTCTGTTGTTCCTGGATTCACAGAATGACACAATGTGAAATATGATGATGATAATGCCATCTATGTGTATAGACTACAGGAAGATTATGAACAAGGAGACCTTTTAATAGTCTCCTAGAAGACTGATAGGTTCAAATTCTCAAAAAAAAAAAGAATTCCAATTCAGCTTTTTACAACACTTTACATGTTCATTTATTACTTTGGAGGATTGCATGTCTTTAGCTATGTTGTTGTTAATTTTTGTTGATAATAAAATTGTTTAAAATTGATGGATTGATTTTTTCAACAATTTTCTTTCCTTGTTTAGTTTGAGATATTTACACATATATTGACCAACTAATATATTTTCTGTATTTCCAGAGAATTGTTCATTAATTATCTTGAGAATTCATGTTTTGTTTTTTACTAATATTTTCTGCAACGGTGTTCCTTATATTTAAAGTTTATAAATAGTTATTTTAACATTGGTTAATAATTTAAAAATTCATTATTATTGCAATTATTATGTGAATTTCAGGTGGTTAGTTCCTTTTATTTTCATTAAAATATATAGAATTAAGCATTTTCTGATAATTGTTATTGTGTATTTAATTTTAAATGCACTAATTTAATTTTTTATCTGAGATAATGTATATATATTTGTAAAATCTAATAATTTGTGTATAAAGGAATTGGGTTATCTTTTATTTATATTCATAATTTAATAAATTTATTATTATTCTTCAATTTTATAATTCCAAAATTTTTAATTTCAGGTGTTAACAAGGAGGCCTTTGGTAGCTGTGTAGTGACTAGTGTGTACAGTGATGGTTACAGACTACTAATTTTACCCCTATTTCATTGACCACTCAAGTAGTTCCAGTTTAAAAATAGAGGTTTTTTCTTAAAAATTCTTTGGGGTGTTTATGGGGTGGACTGATGTTATTTTTGGGTATAGATGGAAAGGAGAGGGTTTGAAAAAAAATATAAAATTGTTAATATGTGAAATTTTGCACTTGCGCGCGTAGCAGGAAGGGTGTAAAGAGGCCCATATTTACCCTTTCCCCGAAGAGAAAGTGAAAAAAGCAGGGTAGGGGTTATTTGCGATGCCTTAGCAGGAACTGCATGCGATGAATTTTCCTGAGAGTCTGAAAAATTTTTGGACTTGAATTCTTCTTACTCTGTGCCAAGTTTCAGGTAAGTTGAGCTGGTGTAATTTTTTAAATTATTTTTTATAGTATAAAGGAATGTATAGCAAAATAATTGGTAGTCTGTGTCCTATGAGGTCAAAGGTCAAATCTCACGTTAATCAATTTATTGGTACTTTTTGGATAATTTGGAACTAATTATGCAAATTGTTGACAAATTTTATGGAAAAAATTGTATTTTGGAGAAGTTAAATGGATTTAAATAATTGAAAAGGGGGAGGGGGCACCTGCTCAGCTTGTCAAAGGTATGACGTAATGTGTGCAATTGATGTGTGTCAAAAATTTATGCAATATGAATTTTGATTCTATATATAATGTTGTAGGTGACATAAAACCCATTCCTCACCTATCCTGCTATTTTAAATGCCAAATGGAGTTCAAAAACCAAGGTATGTTTAAAACATTTGATTGTTCAGATTACACTGTTGTTAATAGGAAAGTAATGCCTAATTTCTCAAAACTTTGGCTACTTGGTGTCTGTAATTATAGTTGACACAGTTACTTATCAATTTGACACAATTACTTATTAACTATGAATGTGAACTAAAGTTGAAATTCTTAAAAATTTATTTTTTTTTCAGTGGCTCATTTCTAGCTGACTGATGTGGGATTGCAAGCAGTTATAGCCTGGATGGGTGGCTTCATAAAAAATCAGGCCAGTTGCCAGTCAGAAGTGAACAATTTTGTACCAGTAGCAAAGACAATGATCATTCAGAAAACAAGATACAGCTGTCAACAATATTACAGTCCACAACAGCCAAGTTAAAGGTATATAGTCAACTGACTCTGAAGTTTGTATTATTTTTTCTGTGTTAGATTTCTTTTTTACACTGTTTTCATCTGTCATCATCATCTCTTGCCAATCAATGTGTACTCTCTGAAACTTTCTCTTTTTCCTTCAGCTTTTGGAACTGAGCATCTGCTGTCTGATTGCTGGCACTGATCTTTGATTGTCCAAGACAGAGGAGGTCAGTAAGGTGCTCAACATTTCATATGGGATGTTTGGTCCTACTGACTTCTTCTACTCTTGTGGCATCTTGGACATCATTGTCGGTGGTCGCATATCAGACAAAATCATCATTTTTTGACAAGGACATGTGTTTTCAAGATTTTGGATAAACACTGTACAGAAATAGTGATACACAAGACAGACAGAATTTATGCACTCCATTTTAATAGAACCTTCTCTACCCCCCCCCCCCCTCTGTTCTAGCTTCCAAGCATCTCCAGGAGTGATTATAGGTGACACAGGCATGGTATGTATTTTCTATGCTGAACCATTGAAAGTATATAGACATGCTTTTTAATCATTTTGTTTTTCTGGTACCTTTACAGTGCAGAGTTGTCTCCCCTTTTTCTACAGCAGCCTGAAGAATGTATGTAGGTAAAATGCATATATAAATTCATTTTCTTGTAAATTCAGAATTATAAAATCCAAAATTTCACAGAATTTTTGGTATTTATTATCTAATAATGCATATTGTTACAAGAAATGCCCATTAAAGAAGTCTAAATATGACCAGGGATAATCCAATTAGAGTAGTAAGTACCACTTCCTGACAGAGGCTGAATTGACCATGTTGGATAATCTGCTTATAACAAAGGTATTAATCTCTTTCCCTTAACTTTTATACTAATTTTTTATAGCCTATATATTGTAGAATTTTTTAATATTTGTTTTACTAAAATTAAAATGTGCTAAATATTTTTATTTTTAATATTTCCCAGAATTTTATGCTTTTTGAAGGTATATTTTTGAAAAATTGTTTAAAATATTTACTTATGCAATAGGTTAAGTTTTGTTCTTGAAATTTGTGTAGGACATATATATCTAGTATACAAAAATATAAGGAAAGAAAATAACTGTCATGCATGTGAGCTGTGAGCATTTCAAATCTGAGAACTGTGTGCCTAATGCTTATTTTACCCTCTGATTTAAGGTGTTCCAGCACATCAATTAAAGGGCCATAACTCTGCTTAGGAATCATCAATTTCAATGAAACTTCACCGGCCACTTTGTAGATACAAAAGACTCCAGCATGTCAAATTTCAGCAAAATCAGACAAGGTTTGTGTCCTTATTAGGTTACAGACTACTAATTTTACCCCTATTTCATTGACCACTCAAGTAGTTCCAGTTTAAAAATAGAGGTTTTTTCTTAAAAATTCTTTGGGGTGTTTATGGGGTGGACTGATGTTATTTTTGGGTATAGATGGAAAGGAGAGGGTTTGAAAAAAAATATAAAATTGTTAATATGTGAAATTTTGCACTTGCGCGCGTAGCAGGAAGGGTGTAAAGAGGCCCATATTTACCCTTTCCCCGAAGAGAAAGTGAAAAAAGCAGGGTAGGGGTTATTTGCGATGCCTTAGCAGGAACTGCATGCGATGAATTTTCCTGAGAGTCTGAAAAATTTTTGGACTTGAATTCTTCTTACTCTGTGCCAAGTTTCAGGTAAGTTGAGCTGGTGTAATTTTTTAAATTATTTTTTATAGTATAAAGGAATGTATAGCAAAATAATTGGTAGTCTGTGTCCTGATTGAAATTCAAGATGGATAAGGAAAGATAACTCTTAAAAGTTAAAAACAATTTTCCTTTAAACACAGCAGCTTTCTGTTTATAGTCTGATATTACAAGTAAAAGTTCTGTTACATTATGAATTCGTTAACTTATGTTGTGCATGTATTTGCTGTGTGGTTGAGAAATACCCATGTACACTTTTACAGATATCATTCGCAAGAAAGATAACTCTGTCTGAAATATTGACATTTTTTAAAAAAAAT
This sequence comes from Saccostrea cuccullata, assembly GCF_032062105.1. Classification (NCBI taxonomy): domain Eukaryota; kingdom Metazoa; phylum Mollusca; class Bivalvia; order Ostreida; family Ostreidae; genus Saccostrea; species Saccostrea cuccullata. The sequence goes on along the minus strand of NW_026934099.1, from coordinate 14,583 downwards.
CATAAAAAAACTAGACGTCCAATCTAAAAAACGAAAACAGTTATGTAATCAGTGTTACATGCACAATTGATTTTTAAACAGAAATTGGACATTTTTCCACTTTTAATAATTGGCTGGGAATTGCTACATTTGGAAAGAATTTCACAAAAATTTCTATTTTTCGTTACAACGCCAACGCCGTTAGTCGAAATCAAAAACCGATATACAGAATTATGTATCTTAGTGTAGTCTACTTTTGTGCCAAGATATATTGATATCAGACCAAAACTGTAGGAGGAGTAGCACTTTGAAAGAATATCACAGAAATTTCTAATTTTAGTAACAACGCCAACACCGTTTGTCGAAATCAAAAACCGATAGACAGAATTATGTATCTTAGTGTACCCTACTTGTGTGCAAAGTTATATTGAAATCAAACCAAAACTGTAGGAGGAGTAGCATTTTGAAAGAATTTCACAGAAATTTCTATTTTTAGTAACAATGCCAACACCATTCATCGAAATCAAAAACCAATGCACAGAATTATGTATCTTAGTGTAGTCTACTTTTGTGCCAAGTTATATTGAAATCAGACAATTACTGTAGGAGGAGTAGCATTTTGAAAAATATTTTACAGACATAAAGACGGACGCCGGACGCATTACTATCGCATAAGCTCTTCTGGTCACTGACCAGGAGAGCTAACAACATTTAAAAATGAATAATTTTACTTACGCTTCGATATTTATTGAATAAACATTAAAATCTACAAGAAACAGATTGACGCAAGCGTCAAAAATCGGCCACAAACCAATTTATATACCGGTAACTTTTTAAATAATTTTAGAAACTGAAATTTGCAGGTTTTTCTTATAAATTTCTTATATTTTTCTGTTAAAATATCCTCGTGACACGAAAAAAAATGCATGCGACAATATTACATGTATAGACAATTTAAACTGTGCATAGTCCTCTGCGTTTCTGCAATCAGTTCGGTACAACTTAACGAACTCTTAATTACCGTATAACGGGTATTTTCTGCGGTTGGAAATTTTTGCGATTGAACCCCTAAAAGGTAGCAAATTAATTTCTGCGTTTTCAATTTCTGCGGTTGCACTTTACCGCAAAAAATTATATACGGGGTGTATATGATCATCAAACTCTATAAGATTTATTAGAACACTGCCATGATTAATGTAAATTCATTCAGGCACATGAAGGAATAGAACAGAATGAACATGAGAACATGTATTGCACTATTAAAGTACTAACTTTAGTCACTCTTTGTAAAATCATGCCTAGTCCTGATATTATTTTTTGTAGCAAAAGAACTTGTCCAGTCAAACAATAATTAAAATCTTTAATCTAACACCACGGACGTTCATTAATATGATCTATCAAATAAATAATTTTAATAAGTATATTTAGATAATGATAAATAATACCTCCAAGCCATAATCTAAAATCCACTTCAAATTAATTGCCATCAAAATTAACTCGGGAGTTTCATATTAAGCTAAAACAAACAGTTGCATAATCAAGCACCCCAAAAATCGCACGTGTCACGCGCATTGAGGTGTAACTAATACTGTCAGTCGTCTGATTTGAATGAAATTCAGGAGACAATCAAACCATGTTGTATACACAAGCAGTAATATTAATCACGGTCTCAAGACAAAACACAAGATTGATAAGTGGAAAATAAGAAAGAAAGAGAAACCGGCATATTTTGTTTGCAGCTATATCGGAGTTTCGATGTCACCCGAATTTTCTCGCGAACGAAGACGGGTCCGCGCGTGAGTCTGCCGACACACCACTTATCATACTTTCATGTATAGTATACCTGAAGGCATAGTAAAAATATTTTGCGATTGTAATTTTTGCGGATTTGTCCTATCCGCAAAATTCCGCAAAAATTGGACAACCGCAGAAAATACCCGTTATACGGTATATGTGAGTTTGCTGTTTGAGTAGTTTTTAATTTAAACGTACAAAACTAAAGTTCAAAAGCTATAATTTACCTTAATAAAAACGCAACAAATATATAATATGTGGGGCTCCTCGCTCTCTCTCTTAGAGGATGGTACCCCCCCTCCCCCAAACGAACTTCTTCTAGATCCACCACTCCATTACTTCTCTTTCAATCTCTGTTTTGGTGTTGAGATGTGGTGGGAAAGTGTTTGGCACATTGTAAAACGCGCTCTATCCTAGTCTCCTGGACAAACATGTCGTTATATATTTTGCTTTTAAGAAATCAATATTTCAGCATATTTTTGAAAAATATCTATAGGAAATGTTTAAATATACACTTGAAATATACACTTCATTTCAAATAATAAAGCAGATCCTGTTTTAAAAAGAGAAAGTAAAATTGTTGATTTACAACGCGGTCTTTGTTATAGACTATGGCTAACATAACATTTGTCAATCAGGATTGGATGAAATATTTATCCCATTATTTATAAAATTTAATTTTACGATTAATGAGATTTTTCTAAACATTTAGACAATCTTTGTTTGATATTGACTCGCCAGCGATATGAACATGATGAATGTTGAATATTTTTATTTAAATTGTTAACTCCGCAGAAACGCACGGCAACTTAAAACTTTCATATCATATAACCGACCGCCTCCTGGCGGCCGGTAATAACTGTTAAAATTATTTAAGAACCGGAAATTTGCTGTTTTTTTTAAAAAAATTCTTATATTTTTCTGTTAAAATATCCTCGTGACACGAAAAAAAAAATGCATGCGACAATGCCGATTTTATTCATGAATAATGCATGTACAATATTACATTATAGGCAATATAAACTGTACATAGTCCTCTGCGTCTCTGCACTAAGTTATACAACTTAACGACCTCTTGTGAGTTTGCTGTTTAAGTAGTTTTTAATTTAAACGTACAAAACTAAAGTTTAAACTTAGCTGTAGTTCTAACTTAATAAAAATGCAAAAAATATATAATATGTAGGGCTCCTCACTCACTCTCTCTTAGAGGATGTTACCCCACCCCCCGAGCTCCTTCTAGATCCACCACTCCATTACTTCTCTTTCAATCTCTTTGTTTTGGTGTTGAGATGTGGCGGGAAAGTGTTTGGCACATTGTAAAACGCCCTCTATCTTAGTCTCCTGGACAAACATATATTTTGCATTTAAGAAATCAATATTTCATCATATTTTTGAAAAATATCTATAGGAAATGTTTAAATATACACTTCATTTGAAATAAATACAGCAGATTCTGTTTTAAAAAGAGCAAGTAAAATTGCGATCTTTGTTTTAGACTATGCCTAACACTCGTACCAATTTTCTCCGCACTTCAGTTAAATCAGAATTTCTCAATCAGGATTGGATGAAATATTTACCCAATTATTTATAAAATTTAATTTTATAATTATTGTGCTTTTTCTAAACGCTTAGACAATCTTTGTTTAATCTTGAATCGCCAGCGATATGAACATGATGAATGTTGAATATCTTTATTTAAATTGTTAACTCCGCAGAAAGGCACAGCGACTTAAAACTTTCATATCATATAACTGACCGCCTCCTGGCGGCCGGTAAAAATATAAACATCACGTTTCTCTGTCCAGTGATAGTGCGCCATTTTGAAAATGAACCTGTGAGGTCGATCCCGATATCATTTCATGCTAAAGAGCCAAATGGATATTCAGTCAATAAACCTGCCTGTTTAAATTTAATTAACAAGTAACTAAATCCAAGATGTTTATTTAAAGCCGCTTGGTCCGATTCTAATCGCTAAAAGTACATATGAAAAATAATTGTCCATAAATTGTTTCAACTTTTGTCAAATTATATCCCCAAAGTCCTTTTCTTTTAAAAGATATTAAAATTCAAGTTAAAAAAAAAATTGTTAGGTCATACAAAAAATAATCCTATGTTGATCATTATTGATATCGCGTGAAATAACCTTCGAAAAATTAATTTATCCCTTACAGGTTTATCTCATGAAGAACACACCCGAGCATTTTATTTCACAACAAAGTACATACATTACCTGTACAATATTTTAGCTCCTTTAAAAAATCATTTAAAACATCTATTTTCCTTTAATCTTTAAATATGAATATTAACATACAAGTTACAATGGATTATATTCAATTAATTTCTTAATTTTGAAAAGATGTATTATGACTAAGGCTTCTAATAATAGAGAAAAAACTCGGGTTTGAATTATCTTCATTATTTGATATATCCGATAAACTTTTTTTTTTAAATTGACTTAACAACAGATCTTAAATCCCGTCAGGAACTAATGTTTGTCAATAAGGTGTTTGATCTGCGTTTTTTATATAATGACTGTTGTAATAAACTATTATATCAATCTTATAACTTATTTTATATATTATCTATGTAATGACGTACTTTTATTGTGTAAGATAATATGTGCCTGTTTCGGGTTAAGCGGCTTTACGTGCATTGTGTCACCAATGGGTATCAAAACACACGCTAGCTAGCACTCATACCATTAGCTGCTTTATACTGTATGAAAAAAATATTAATATTTTCAGATGTTCACATTATTTCCCAATATTCAAATGACTCATGTGCCGCGCAAACAAATTTTTGTTTCTTAATTAACAGGGCAATTGTAAAAGCATTTTGGAGTTGAGGAGTATAACTATTAAAAAGTGGAAATAAACAGGTGTTATAAAATACATTATACATACACATTTGATATTTTTAGCAATGTATATTTCTGAACACTGTGGAAAGTAAGCAACCTGTATTAAGAGACCACCTGTCATATGTGACCTTTTTCCCTTTCTCCGTTGGAAGGTCTCTTAATACAGGTTTGACTGTACTTGACCTTTTTACCTTGACCTTAAGGTTTTAATCAATTAAAAAAAAAACTTAAACCTTGATTATAAACCTTTAACCGAATTACTAGAGCTTTCACTTTCCTTGGGACTAGAATTTTCTTTGGAGACCAGCACTTTTGATCTTTTAGACTCTAGCCATATGCATCCGTTCGAGGGCATCAATGTTTTAGAAACACATCTTGTTTTTATTAATATTATCATATAATATTTCATTGTATCTTCTAGGAACAAGTATAATGTTTACAATACTGCAAAACTGCACGGCAACATTCACAAATCCGTTGAGGGTTTTGACTTTGTCTTGCTGATTGGGGAAGAAGTTTTGAAGCTCTTATTGACATTGTTAACAAATTAAGAAAAAAGACGAGGAGCGTGCAAAGCACCTACAAGATGTTTAACCTATTGCCAAAAGATACTTAAATATTGATTACAAAGTGCTGTAAACATCTGATCCGATGCTTAATTCATTCTAAAAATTTCAGTTCTCATTTTGAAGATTGTTCATTTTAAGATCAGACGAGACGTTCCGCAATAAAACATTCTAAGGCTCCTACAGTCGAGATCTATACAGATGGTTCAAAAGACAAGGATACAGTTGCATCAGCTGCAGTAATTGATGATAGTATATTCTCAAAACTCTTCATAATGAAGCAACAACACTTAGTGCAGAAATTATCCAGTGATTACATATTTTCTATATTTTCGGACTCTCTTTCTTGCTTACAATCCATTAAAAAGAAGAATCTTGATCAACCATATATTTTAGATATATTAATACAGTAGAATCATTTCACTCAACAGGGTAAAACAGTTAGTTTTTGTAGGATTCCGAGCCACATCGGCATTCCTGGAAACACTAAGGCTGACAGTGCAGCAAAAAACAGCACTTCAACATGAAATTACTTTATTTAAAATTCCTTACACCAATTTGAAAAAACCTCGTTAATTTTTTTTTAATTCTCTTTGGCAAATTTATTGGAATTTTTGTGATGAAAGTAAGCTTTATGCTATTGAAAACAAACTTAACAAATCATGTGACTTCGGTCTGAAACGTCAAGATGACGTAATTATATCAAGAATACGTATTGGTCAGTCTAAAATTACACATGAATATTTGGGTAATCGGGAGTCTCAGCTGGAATGTATATCCTGTTACTGTCCGATAACTGTTTATCATATTTTATTAGAATGTTCTGATATTTCGCCGATTCGAAGTAGACTCTTTGGGAATGCAAAAACGACACATGACCTTTTTACGAATGTTAATGTAGATGCAGTTTTGGAATATTTACATGAAACGGATTTTTACAATAAGTCAAAGTACTCAAAAGTACAGAGAGCCGGGGTCAATTACAGAGTAGAATGGATTTCTTATATGAATCACGTTTATATTCTGACGAAAAAAAATTTAAACTATCAATATAAATGATAAGAGACTGACAGTGAGTTTTTCAATCCTAATACCACGGTCCGATTTTGTCAGAATCAGAATTAATCTGGTACTGCAGCAGAATGTAAACAAACAGGCAAGTCTGGTTCCCTCTCCTGCTTTACCTCGAATGTGTAGATAACTGCGGTAACTCTGATTATTAAAAATCCTTACGCTAATGAACTATGTTCTTTGACGTAAAAAGTTTTCAAAGTCATTACTACGAATGTTTATTTTATATAAATTAAACTTACTTTTATTTTTGTTGCTTTACTTAGCGTTTGTATTATATCAAAAGAGATTGAGAGTAAGAACTATACTTTTGCACGTAACTTTAAAATGGCGACTATGGGGTTAACATCCTGCCTTGAACAGGATCACATAAGCCGGCAATTGCTCTTTGAGCAAAAAGCCCGGCTAAATATAGAAATGATTAGAGCAATTTAAAAAGAGATATATTTAGATGATTTTTTTTGAACAATTTACATATTTTTAAATTTTAAGTCTGCCGGATTGGACATAAAATGGTGCACGCAAAAGATCGTTTTTCTGGAGTTCTATAAAGAGTAGGCTCATTAGGGGCCGCCAGAGAAACCAAAAACTTTCATAAACCGGTTACATGTAATACCTGCCCGCCGAAATATGGCTGATATATTGCCGATCTTGGCGTTAAACAATATAAAATCAATCAAAATCTGTTTTGTATATCTTCGTAATGTAAAAGAAAAACTACCCCTGATATCGTGCAAAAATGCCTGGTTAGGTTCCTCACTTTTTTAAGTATCAATATTTCGAAAAGTTTATCTATTATTAAGGAAGGTCTAGTCTGTCCTGAAAGAACTTGCCTATAATTCATTTCAATTAAAATGCAATACTGTATAAAAAAGTTAAATCATTCATTATTTATCCACACTAATACATTTTTTGCATTTTTCTGACTCCTGTGGCAGAAACATCAGATGTTGCAGATCACTGCCGTAGGTATGCTCTAACTGACAGCTCTAAATGGTTTCCTTCGCAATGCAATCAAAACCATGCTAAATTTTGTGAGGCCTGCGAACAGATCAAAGAAGTTGTAAGTGATGTCAATCAGCATGTTGATAATTTTATTTTCTCTGCAAGGGTGGCCAAAGATGACAGACATAAATCGACTGACGTATGCTGAAATAGGAAATTAAGTCTGGAAAGTTCATGCATCTATTAAGATAAAAAAATCAAGAAGAGGCAAAACAAGAAGTTTGGGGAACTTTATCCTATTTTAATGCTTGCATTACTTTAGGCTTGCTTCATCCTTTTTCTCCTTCTTGGAAGACTTTGATTGTTTTGTAGGGTTAAGAACTACTGCATCATTACTTCCATTCGTGTTTAACAAAGATCTGGGGCGTATATTCTTTTACCCTGTATATTTGTCTGTCTGCCTGTTGTCAACTTTAACCTTCACCATAACTTTTGAACCATGAGAGATAGACATTTCATAATTAGTACGCATACATCACTAATTGAGCTCTTTAAAATGACACCTACCTCAGTCGGTAGAGCGCACGCTCTGTGATAGGGCGGTCGAGAGTTACCTAAGTCGATATAAAAATGGGTAGCTTTCTCATTACTTAGACTTATCCCATGAGAAGGAATTCTAGGGTCATAATTGTCTGGGGTGGGGACAACATGGAGTTGGTTTGTCTGGTCCATCGTTGTGTTGATACATGTGCTTTTACTAGGCATAGGTTTCTCCATTGGCTTGTCCTACATGCAAGGAACATCAGTACATACTTCTGCACTTCGACCTCGATGTCCTTCACTGAGACTAGACAAGGAAAATATAAATGCCACGCAATGTTTACAAGCTCCATTATCCATGTAATAGAGATAACATATATAGAAATGATATATAAATCAATCATGTCATGAATTAAAACGCCTTTCTTATATCATACAGGTAGAATATAACTACATTTGTGGCCCAACCAAGTCTGCCAGGTCTTCCAATTCCTCCAAGTCAGCCTTCGACTTCAAAATCCAACAAAAAGTAAATGCAACAATCAATTGAACAGCAAGTTCCTACCATATCGGGTATTTAAAATGCTACAGCACATTTTTTTTCTTAAATATATCAAATATCACACTACTTGTCTGTTTTAAACTATAGTCTTGTTTTTAGCATCAGAAAAGAAAATTGTGAACTACTTAGAGTTGAGCAACTGCAAGTACAAATGCATTTGAACACACAGTTGTTACAGGCAACTATTTCAAAGATCGATGGCCTTGGATGACTCCCAGTACCCGGTAAGATTAACACAGAATTAGACGTGTGTTTTTCTCTCAAAGCACAGGAAAAATGTGAGAAGCTAGAAAAAGCTGAGAAAGATAAGAGAGAATGATGTATTATTAAATAATCACTAATCCCTATTTTTCTACTCTTTGATTTCTATCTGACCTATCGGTGACCTCGAATGACCTTAGAGCTGGTAAAATTTATTATATTTAATTTTTAGTAAAACTAGACGAAAAGATTTAAGTTAAATCTGTTTTTAAATTTAAAACTTTCATTTCTGCATTATAATTCAAACTTATTAAAATAAAAAAAATCCCATTCCTAAACATTCAATTATTTAAACTAGTTGAAACTTAAAAAAAATACAGTAAATGTTGGATGAGTTTACATAAATTGGAACAACTTGTAACGAAGAATCCAGTGCAATTAACAGGTCATAAATATAAGCAACCAATATTCAAGTCTTATAGTAGAGGATTTTTTACAACCTTTGTTACAAAATGGCATCTTTTGTGTTGTTCTAAATGAGACTAGAAGGCATCTATAACGATTAGCATTTTATTCTAGACTGAATCATATCTAAACATGATTACAGTGTATAAGCCTGAGCATGCAATTCGATATTCCTGGGATTGATTTGTAATCACTGTCCGAAACCATAATAAAGTTGATGTAAACAGTTCACTAAAATACAGGTATTTGTTTCAAATCAGAACAGGTAGAGGTAAGATATGAAAATTAAAGAATTAATTACAAACTTGTGAAAAACTTCGCTGAAAAATTCAAAAATGTATAGAAATACTATAAATTGTGCCACCTTTGTATTTCCAGATTGAAGAAAATAGCACGTCCTGGAGAAAGAAGCAGGTTTCCAGGTTTCCAGACTCCTTCGTGAGAAGTTGTCAGATGAAGGCGAAATCCTACAGAAGGAGGTTAAAATTTATGTCTCTATATCTGATCTGTCAGATCACAGAAATCATCTAACAGGAGAGGTAAATGAAAGTTTGTTTTCAGTAGTCTGCAACTTATATCATTGAATGGGAATAAATTTCTTACAATTGCAACTGTAATGTTGTTTCTATCCAATTGAATTCAGGAACAAAAATTATTTATTAAGTTTTCAGGATTAAGCAATCCTGTGGACAAAATTGTCATCTCCAAGATTCATGCTTTAGTTCATGAAGGTGTGCGGACAGTCGATGAGATGAAAAGACACTTACGTCTCTTTGTGCGAGACAATGTATCCTTAGGGAAGTCAATTTCTTAATTCAACCGACGGTATTACCCCACCAACAAAGACATAAGGAACCACATCTATAGAGCACTTCAAATATGTCAGTAAGTTTTAAAAAAATGGTATTCCACAAAATAGCACGAAAAAATTGAATAGCATACTTAAAATGTTTCTAGACTTCAGATATGATAAATATACTCCTTATGAGCATACTTTCTATATACTGGGTATTTTAGAATTTCAAATGTTATTCATAAGGACAAATGAAGGTACAAAATTTTACTCAAGAGTTGACACATCTTCCCAATACACGTTTACTGTAATTAAATACTCAGAAAAAATTGTTTGATATTAGATATCAGGGACTAATATATTATTGGGTTAGGCAACTCCTTCAGCTCATGTTTTTATACCAAAAAAATCTCGCACAACACTTCAAATTTTCAAACTACGTTTATTCCCAGTATAAAACCTGTTTTCTGATTGTATAATGTCATTTATTCAATCCATTTAAGTATTGGATGAATTTTTTTTATAAATTTTCAAGCATACATTATAATAATTAAATATAAAAAAAAGAAACACCAATATTGTCGATTTCTTGGAAATATGGCCGAACAAGGGCATGTGCTGGTTTTGAAATAAACGTACCGTATAAGTAGAATTTTTAGCGAGGATTTAATTTTGGCATTATTAGCGAGGGTGCTGACATCGCTAAAGTTAAATATTGCTTAAAATTAATTGCATATTATTTGTAATAGCTTCTTTAGTTAGCATTTTAAATTGCTAAAAATCCTTTCGCTAAAAATAAAATACCAGATTTTAGTTAGAAATTGCTAAATTTGTGTCTTGCTAAAATTTCCACTTATACGGTAATTATCGGGTACTACTACATGTAAGATGAGTATAATTGGTGCTAAAAACAATTTTTGAATAATTTTTTGATAGATAATTCAAAGTTTTGATGTGAAATAATTAGAAACATTAAAGATATAATTAACAAAAGTTGACTTACAAGATATCATGAGACTTTCGAGAGTTGCCTATTCTGTTAGAATAAAGATGAAATTTCAAATTATAAATCATAGAAATTAAAATACTGTACAATCTCTAGATATTCTGAGGGAATTATTTCAGATCTTTAAATTTTAGATGCATTAAATATTAATAGGTTTTCAATTGAAGATCAGGAAAATGTTGTACACATGGTGGATGATTGGAGGGCAGCAAAACCTGATGATCATTTTTATTTGAGACCAAAGTAGGTATAATTTCATGCAAGATGAATCATGTAGGCCGGTATATATTTATTCTGCTCGCATAATGGAAGATTCAGGTGGAAATAGATTTTGTTATGTCAGTTTTTTTGAGTAGAAGTTTGGGTTTTATGGACAATGGATATCAACCTAGATAGCTCAGTGGTTAAACCACCTGACTAGTAATGCATGAATCCTGGGTTCAATTCCTGGTCCAGCCATATGTTTTTTGTGCATTTTTACTTTCAATACTGACCAGTGTGGGTGGCTTAGTTCAGGTTACAGTGTATGTGTAAATTGGTGATTCCTGGCAGGGCCCTACAACTTGTGTCTTTGAGATTGAATCCTGTTTAAGGAGGGAGGAATGTAGAAGTTTGGGCTTTACGGATTGTGAATGTCGGTCTGAATAGCTCAGTGATTAGACCATCTGACTAGTAATGCAAGAGTCCCGGGTTCGATTCCTGGTCCAGCCACATGGTTTCTTCCTGCATTTCTCCTTTCCTATTACATTTGTCTGATAAAAATTTGATATTGTCCATAAATTTTGATTGGTTGCAACTTGAATCATATTTCATGTGTTTTCTTTGTGACAATTAAGACCTTTCCCTGGGTACTATCATATTTGACCTCTTGACCTTGACATACTTCTGTAGAATGTTGCCAAACTTTAAACTTGGCCATAATTTTAAAACATTTGGTGCTAGGGCTTTTATACTTTACATCCATGAATAAGATGTTTCCTTACACAAAAATATTTTTACCTTTTGATCTATGCATTGGAATTTGACTTTGAAAAAAACTTAAACCTGTCCTTATTGTTTGAGTAGTTTGAATTCCTTCCCACAAGACCTTTCCTAAAACACCTTAAGGTTTCGTCAAAGGTCAACATGTCTAAAAGATTATTTTTACAATAGCTCCAAAACTATGTGTGGTATATGGTCAAAACGTTTATATTTCATAAATATATCATTGATTAATAGATAGAAAGTATCACTTCATAACAAATATTTTTTAAAAAAATTTTCTTTTAGAAAAATTGTATCAGAAAATGTGCATATTTAAAAAAATGCACCTGTTTAATTCTGTCCTATATGTGAAAACCATCATTGCAGAAATAATATATGTTTATCATTGAAGGGCAAGTTGAACGTGAATGGTCTCTGAAAGGCTGTTATTGAAAGCATGACATGTATAAAGACAAGACCCCTATAGAATCCGCCATTTGCAACGTACTTTCACTTTCAAGTCTTAACATTTGGACAAAATAAACAGGGAAAACAACTTTCCATAGGCAATCCAAGTCCAACTTGCCCTTCATTGATAAACATATTTTGTTTCTGCAATGATGGTTTTCACTAAAAGAACGTAATTAATTAAGTGTATTTTTTGAAAATATATGCATTTTTAAAAAGAATTTTTCTCAATTAATATTTTTTCCAAGTATTTTTTTTATCAAGTGATACTTTCTATCTGTTAAGCAATGAAAAATTTATAAACTGTAAAAGTTTTAACTTTATACCTCACATAGTTTTGGGGCTATTGTAAAAATACTTTTTTGAACATGTTGACCTTTGACGAAACCTTAAAATTTGAACTTGATGTGTGACTTACTTTTATGGAGGTGGTGGGACTTTCATATTTAAAAGCTGTATTCCCTTTTGACAAGAGGTATCTTTAAGTAATAATGTTAGTTATCTTCTGACCTTGGAGACTGTGCAAATTTAACCCGACACCAGAAGCTGTTGTACAGCATTCCTCAGCCTGGAGGGAATCACAAGCACATCCTGGAATAGGCAATCCTCGTCTCTGATCAATGGCACCTTTCGCTAAAACATACAAAAAAAGTGCTTATTATAATGTATTTTCAACGTTCCTTTTTTAAAATGTTTGTTGATTGATTTTCTTTACTTGATTTATATCCCCCTGTCATCATAATGAAACAAAACCTTAAACTTGGCTTTAACTTTTGGACAGTTTGTGCTACAGCTTTCATACTTCACATGTGCATTCATTGTGACAAGACCTTTCAATTGGCACAAATGTTTTACCTTGATCCTCGAGTCTGACACACTTTGTAAAAGAAACTAACATTGTCAATAACATTTGAACAGTGCTAAAGCATGTATATACATCCCTAGTATGATTATAATCTACATCAATAGGATCCAGATCAACAACATTCAGTAAATTTAAGCTTGAGGAAACAAGTGAGGAAGTGTTTAAAGTTGTCTGCTCTAGTTCTCGAGTTGTGGTCTCAGTGCTGGTCTCCAGAGATTCACGTGAGGCACCATCACCTGTTGGGAGTTATTGCTTGTCTTTTTTTTCTTGGATTGGATTTAGATTGATGAACACTGTTTAAGTTATCAACATCCATTGAAGACTTGCTAACTGCTGGTGATTTTTTCTTTGGACTGGATTTACACTGATGAAAACTGTCTAAGACATCAACATCCGTTGAAGATTTGTCGTTGCTGTTGATTTTTTTCCTTGGACTAGATTTAGACTAAGGGCCACGAATTATATCGACCCTGGGCTGTTGAAATATACCAACCTTCCGACGTGCCCGGAGTTCCCAGACAGCCGGCGTTTCTTCCTCCACCGCAGAACTTGGATTCCCCTCGATGGCGAGTGTTGCTCCCGGGACTTTGGTGATTCCTCCCCCGGTTACTGAACTATCTTCTTCGTTGGCACAGTCGTCTTCGTCGTTGAACCATCTTCTACGTTGGCACATTCATCTTCGTCGTTGGCACCGCTGTCTTGTTCGTTGGTGGATCCGTCTTCTTGTTCGATTGGTGGAATCCCTTCTTTCTTCGATGCAACCTGCAACATAGTGGCACTTCTTAGTTCTGGACTTCAAGAGAATATCTGTTGCCGAATATCTAAAGAAACCTCAGTCCAGATCTACACGGACTCTTTCATGTTGTGATGATGCTTTTTATATCCCTCCCATACCTTCCACTGAGGACTCACTTCAAGTGTATATCCTTAAACTGGGTTGCCAGATTGGCAGAATCGCCCGTTTGCGTTTGGTGGTCAAGGAGCGCTTAGACAAACTTCAAAAACCAGGATCGTCCTTCCGCGAACTGGAAAGCGAGAACCGCGCATTGAAGAAAAAGATATCGGAACTCCTGGAGCGCGAGGACCTTATTCCAGGACAGTGAGACATTGGTATTTTAAGTGTAATTCATTTTTATTAACTTTAATCTGTGAACTTTAATTAATTTTAAATTGTTAATGTTTGCCTTGACATTTTTATTTCTTAAATTCTAGTATTTATTATATACTATGAGATATGTATATGTCTTATTGCTTATTATGACATGTCAGTATCATTAATTATGCTTTTATATGTAGCATTAATACTTGTCCAGATTTTCACTGAACGTCCATTGAACATTTGAATTATTACTAGTAATTTAGACTAATGTACATGGTAAATTGGATCTTGGAAAGGGGCGCACCTAGGATAAGACTGTCCGTAAAATATCAAACTCTTCAGACTGCAGTAACTTCTCTGAACTACCTAGATGTGACGTCATAATATAATATTACGTCAAGTTACT